>NW_028239226.1:0-133422 GCF_036417535.1 Chlamydotis macqueenii
TGGTCAGGGAAAGCCCGGAGCCCCGATGTCTGTGGTGCTGTAGATGAGCTGGGAATGGCCGGTGAGGAGCAGCAAGAGCTTGACTGGCTGGCACTTTTGGTGTGGGAGCAATCGTGCGATGTTCGTGATTTTTCGTTTACTTTTTTCAGTGGGCGCCCAGGTGCAGCTGGTGGTAAACGTCGAAGCCCTGTTGGGTCAGGGAAAGCCCGGAGCCCCGATGTCTGTGGTGCTGTAGATGCGCTGGGAATGGCCGGTGAGGAGCAGCAAGAGCTTGACTGGCTGGCACTTTTGGTGTGGGAGCAATCGTGCGATGTTCGTGATTTTTCGTTTATTTTTTTCAGTGGGCGCCCAGGTGCAGCGAGTGGTAAACGTCGAAGCCCTGTTGGTCAGGGAACGCCCGGAGCCCCGATGTCTGTGGTGTTGTAGATGCGCTGGGAACGGCCGGTGAGGAGCAGCAAGAGGTTGAGAGGCTGGCATTTAAAGTGTGGCAGGAATCGTCCGACATTTGTGATTGTTGGGGTTTTTTTTTTCAGGGGGCACCCAGGTGCAGCTGGTGGTAAATGTCGAAGCCCGGTTCGTCAGGGAAAGCCCGGAGCCCCGATGTCTGTGGTGCTGTAGATGCGCTGGGAATGGCCGGTGAGGAGCAGCAAGAGCTTGACTGGCTGGGGACTTTCGGTGTGGATCAATCGTCCGACGTTCGTGATTTTTCGGGGTTTTTTTTTCAGTGGGCGCCCAGGTTCAGCTGGTGGTAAACGTCGAAGCCCTGTTGGTCAGGGAAAGCCCGGAGCCCCGATGTCTGTGGTGCTGTAGATGCGCTGCCAATGGGCGGTGAGGAGCAGCAAGAGCTTGTGTTGCTGGCACTTTCGGTGTGGGATCAATCGTCCGATGTTCGTGATTTTTCGGGGTTTTACTTTCAGTGTGCGCCCAGGTTCAGCTGGTGGTAAACGTCGAAGCCCTGTTGGTCACGGAAAGCCCGGAGCCCCGATGTCTGTGGTGCTGTAGATGCGCTGCCAATGGCCGGTGAGGAGCAGCAAGAGCTTGACTGGCTGGCACTTTGGTGTGGGAGCAATCGTCCGACGTTCGTGATTTTTGGGGGTTTTATTTCAGTGGGCGCCCAGGTTCAGCTGGTGGTAAATGTCGAAGCCCTGTTGGTCAGGAAAGCCCGGAGCCCCGATGTCTGTGGTGCTGTAGATGCGCTGGGAATGGCCGGTGAGGAGCAGCAAGAGCTTGACAGGCTGGCACTTTCGGTGTGGGAGCAATCGTCCGACGTTCGTGATTTTTCGGGGTTTTATTTCAGTGGGCACCCAGGTGCAGCTGGTGGTAAATGTCGAAGCCCTGTTGGTCAGGGAAAGCCCGGAGCCACGATGTCTGTGGTGCTGTAGATGCGCTGCCAATGGCCGTTGAGGAGCAGCAAGAGCTTGACTGGCTGGGACTTTCGGTGTGGGAGCAATCGTCCGACGTTTGTGATTTTTCGGGGTTTTTTTTTTTCATAGTAGGGCGCCCAGGTTCAGCTGGTGGTAAACGTCGAAGCCCTGTTGGTCAGGGAAAGCCCGGAGCTTCCGATGTCTGTAGTGCTGTAGATGAGCTGCCAGTGGCCGGTGAGGAACTGCAAGAGCTTGACTGGCTGGCACTTTCGGTGTGGGATCAATTGTCTGACGTTTTTGATTTTTCAGGGTTTTTTTTCAGTGGCCAAGTAGGTGCAGCTGGTGGTAAATGTCGAAGGCCTGTTGGTCAGGGAAAGCCCAGAGCCGCGATGTCTGTGGTGCTGTAGATGCGGTGCCAATGGCCGGTGAGGAGCAGCAAGAGCTTGAATGGCTGGCACTTTCAGTGTGGGAGCAATAGTCCGACGTTTGTGATTTTTTCGGGCTTTTTTTTCAGTGGGCACCCAGGTTCAGCTGGTGGTAAATGTCGAAGCCCTCTTGGTCAGGGAAAGCGTAGAACCCCGATGTCTGTGGTGCTGTAGATGCACTGCCAAAGTCCGGTGAGTAGCAGCAAGAGCTTGAGTTGCTGGCACTTTCGTTGTGGGAGCAATCGTCCGACGTTCGTGATTTTTTCGGGGTTTTTATTTCAGTGGGCGCCCAGGTGCAGCTGGTGGTAAATGTCGAAGCCCTGTTGGTCAGGGAAAGCCCGGAGCCCCGATGTCTGTGGTGCTGTAGATGCGCTGGGAATGGGCGGTGAGGAGCAGCAAGAGCTTGACTGGCTGGCACTTTCGGTGTGGGAGCAATCGTCCGACGTTCGTGATTTTTTCGGGGTTTTATTTCAGTGGGCGCCCAGGTGCAGCTGGTGGTAAACGTCGAAGCCCTGTCGGTCAGGGAAAGCCCAGAGCCCCGATGTCTGTGGTGCTGTAGATGCACTGCCAAAAGTCCGGTGAGTAGCAGCAAGAGCTTGAGTTGCTGGCACTTTCGTTGTGGGAGCAATCGTCCGACGTTCGTGATTTTTTCGGGGTTTTTATTTCAGTGGGCGCCCAGGTGCAGCTGGTGGTAAATGTCGAAGCCCTGTTGGTCAGGGAAAGCCCGGAGCCCCGATGTCTGTGGTGCTGTAGATGCGCTGGGAATGGGCGGTGAGGAGCAGCTAGAGCTTGACAGGCTGGCACTTTTGGTGTGGGGAGCAATCGTCCGATGTTCGTGATTTTTCTTTTATTTTTTTTCAGTGTGCGCCCAGGTGCAGCTGGTGGTAAACGTCGAAGCCCTGTTGGTCAGGGAAAGCCCGGAGCCCCGATGTCTGTGGTGCTGTAGATGCGCTGCCACTCTCCGGTGAGGAGCAGCAAGAGCTTGAGTTGCTGGCACTTTCGTTGTGGGAGCAATCGTCCGACGTTTGTGATTTTTCGGGGTTTTATTTCAGTGGGCGCCCAGGTGCAGCTGGTGGTAAACGTCGAAGCCCTGATGGTCAGGGAAAGCCCGGAGCCGCGATGTCTGTGGTGCTGTAGATGCGCTGCCAATGGCCGGTGAGGAGCAGCAAGAGCTTGACTGGCTGGCACTTTCAATGTGGGAAACAATCGTCCGACGTTCGTGATTTTTCGGGTTTTTTTTTCCAGTGGGCGCCCAGGTTCAGCTGGTGGTAAACGTCGAAGCCCTGTTCGTCAGGGAAAGCCCGGAGCCCCGATGTCTGTGGTGCTGTAGATGCGCTGGGAATGGGCGGTGAGGAGCAGCAAGAGCTTGACTGGCTGGCACTTTCGTTGTGGGAGCAATCGTCCGACGTTCGTGATTTTTCGGGCTTTTTATTTCAGTGGGAGCCGAGGTGCAGCTGGTGGTAAATGTCGAAGCCCTGATGGTCAGGGAAAGCCCGGAGCCCCGATGTCTGTGGTGCTGTAGATGCACTGCCAAAGTCCGGTGAGCAGCAGCAAGAGCTTGACTGGCTGACACTTTGGGTGTGGGCGCAATCGTCGGACGTTCGTGATTTTTCGGGGTTTTATTTCAGTGGGCGCCCAGGTTCAGCTGGTGGTAAACTTCTAAGACCTGTTGGTCAGGGAAAGCCCGGAGCCCCGATGTCTGTGGTGATGTAGATGCGCTGGGAATGGCCGGTGTTCAGCAGCTAGAGCTTGACTGTCTGGCACTTTTGGTGTGGGAGCAATCGTCCGACGTTCGTGATTTTTCGGGGTTCTTTTCAGTGGGGAGCCCAGGTTCAGCGAGTGGTAAACGTCGAAGGCCTGTTGGTCAGGGAAAGCCCGGAGCCCCAATGTCTGTGGTGCTGTAGATGCACTGCCACTGTCCGGTGAGGAGCAGCAAGAGCTTGACTGGCTGGCACTTTTGGTGTGGGAGCAATCGTCCGACGTTCGTCATTTTCAGGGTTTTTTTTTCAGTGGGCGCCCAGGTGCAGCTGGTGGTAAATGTCGAAGGCCTGTTGGTCAGGGAAAGCCCGGAGCCACGATGTCTGTGGTGCTGTAGATGCGCTGCCAATGGCCGGTGAGGAGCAGCAAGAGCTTGGCTGGCTGGCACTTTCGTTGTGGGAGCAATCGTCCAACGTTCGTGATTTTTCGGGGTTTTACTTTCAGTGGGCGCACAGGTGCAGCTGGTGGTAAATGTCGAAGCCATGTTGGTCAGGGAAAGCCCACAGCCCCGATGTCTGTGGTGCTGTAGATGCGTTGGGAATGGCCGGTGAGGAGCAGCAAGAGCATGACAGGCTGGCATTTAAGGTGTGGCAGGAATCGTCCGACGTTCGTGATTTTTGGGGTTTTTTTTTCAGGGGGCACCCAGGTGCAGCTGGTGGTAAATGTCGAAGCCCGGTTGGTCAGGGAAACCCCGGAGCCCCGATGTCTGTGGTGCTGTAGATGCGCTGGGAATGGCCGGTGAGGAGCAGCAAGAGCTTGACTGGCTGGCACTTTCAGTGTGGGAGCAATCGTCCGACGTTCGTGATTTTTCGGGTTTCTTTTCAGTGGGAGCCCAGCTGCAGCGAGTGGTAAACGTCGAAGCCCTGTTGGTCAGGGAAAGCCCGGAGCCCCGATGTCTGTGGTGCTGTAGATGCGCTGGGAATGGCCGGTGAGGAGCAGCAAGAGCTTGACAGGCTGGCACTTTCGGTGTGGGAGCAGTCGTCCGATGTTCGTGATTTTTCGTTTATTTTTTTCAGTGGGCGCCCAGGTTCAACTGGTGGTAAACTTCGAAGCCCTGTTCGTCAGGGAAAGCTCAGAGCCCCGATGTCTGTGGTGCTGTAGACGCGCTGGGAATGGCCGGTGAGGAGCAGCAAGAGCTTGTGTTGCTGGCACTTTCGGTGTGGGAGCAATCGTCCGATGTTCGTGATTTTTCGGGGTTTTACTTTCAGTGGGCGCCCAGGTTCAGCTGGTGGTAAACGTCGAAGCCCTGTTGGTCAGGGAAAGCCCGGAGCCCCGATGTCTGTGGTGCTGTAGATGCGCTGGGAATGGCCGGTGAGGAGCAGCAAGAGCTTGACAGGCTGGCACTTTCGGTGTGGGAGCAATCGTCCGACGTTCGTGATTTTTCGGGGTTTTATTTCAGTGGGCACCCAGGTGCAGCTGGTGGTAAATGTCGAAGCCCTGTTGGTCAGGGAAAGCCCGGAGCCACGATGTCTGTGGTGCTGTAGATGCGCTGCCAATGGCCGTTGAGGAGCAGCAAGAGCTTGACTGGCTGGGACTTTCGGTGTGGGAGCAATCGTCCGACGTTTGTGATTTTTCGGGGTTTTTTTTCAGTGGGCGCCCAGGTTCAGCTGGTGGTAAACGTCGAAGCCCTGTTGGTCAGGGAAAGCCCGGAGCTCCGATGTCTGTAGTGCTGTAGATGAGCTGCCAGTGGCCGGTGAGGAACTGCAAGAGCTTGACTGGCTGGCACTTTCGGTGTGGGATCAATTGTCTGACGTTTTTGATTTTTCAGGGTTTTTTTTCAGTGGCCAAGTAGGTGCAGCTGGTGGTAAATGTCGAAGGCCTGTTGGTCAGGGAAAGCCCAGAGCCGCGATGTCTGTGGTGCTGTAGATGCGGTGCCAATGGCCGGTGAGGAGCAGCAAGAGCTTGAATGGCTGGCACTTTCAGTGTGGGAGCAATAGTCCGACGTTTGTGATTTTTCGGGGTTTTATTTCAGTGGGCGCCCAGGTGCAGCTGGTGGTAAATGTCGAAGCCCTGTTGGTCAGGGAAAGCCCGGAGCCCCGATGTCTGTGGTGCTGTAGATGCGCTGGGAATGGGCGGTGAGGAGCAGCAAGAGCTTGACTGGCTGGCACTTTCGGTGTGGGAGCAATCGTCCGACGTTCGTGATTTTTCGGGGTTTTATTTCAGTGGGCGCCCAGGTGCAGCTGGTGGTAAACGTCGAAGCCCTGTCGGTCAGGGAAAGCCCAGAGCCCCGATGTCTGTGGTGCTGTAGATGCACTGCCAAAGTCCGGTGAGTAGCAGCAAGAGCTTGAGTTGCTGGCACTTTCGTTGTGGGAGCAATCGTCCGACGTTCGTGATTTTTCGGGGTTTTATTTCAGTGGGCGCCCAGGTGCAGCTGGTGGTAAATGTCGAAGCCCTGTTGGTCAGGGAAAGCCCGGAGCCCCGATGTCTGTGGTGCTGTAGATGCGCTGGGAATGGGCGGTGAGGAGCAGCTAGAGCTTGACAGGCTGGCACTTTTGGTGTGGGAGCAATCGTCCGATGTTCGTGATTTTTCTTTTATTTTTTTCAGTGTGCGCCCAGGTGCAGCTGGTGGTAAACGTCGAAGCCCTGTTGGTCAGGGAAAGCCCGGAGCCCCGATGTCTGTGGTGCTGTAGATGCGCTGCCACTCTCCGGTGAGGAGCAGCAAGAGCTTGAGTTGCTGGCACTTTCGTTGTGGGAGCAATCGTCCGACGTTTGTGATTTTTCGGGGTTTTATTTCAGTGGGCGCCCAGGTGCAGCTGGTGGTAAACGTCGAAGCCCTGATGGTCAGGGAAAGCCCGGAGCCGCGATGTCTGTGGTGCTGTAGATGCGCTGCCAATGGCCGGTGAGGAGCAGCAAGAGCTTGACTGGCTGGCACTTTCAATGTGGGAACAATCGTCCGACGTTCGTGATTTTTCGGGTTTTTTTTCCAGTGGGCGCCCAGGTTCAGCTGGTGGTAAACGTCGAAGCCCTGTTCGTCAGGGAAAGCCCGGAGCCCCGATGTCTGTGGTGCTGTAGATGCGCTGCCAAAGTCCGGTGAGTAGCAGCAAGAGCTTGACTGGCTGGCACTTTCGTTGTGGGAGCAATCGTCCGACGTTCGTGATTTTTCGGGCTTTTATTTCAGTGGGAGCCGAGGTGCAGCTGGTGGTAAATGTCGAAGCCCTGATGGTCAGGGAAAGCCCGGAGCCCCGATGTCTGTGGTGCTGTAGATGCACTGCCAAAGTCCGGTGAGCAGCAGCAAGAGCTTGACTGGCTGACACTTTGGGTGTGGGCGCAATCGTCGGACGTTCGTGATTTTTCGGGGTTTTATTTCAGTGGGCGCCCAGGTTCAGCTGGTGGTAAACTTCTAAGACCTGTTGGTCAGGGAAAGCCCGGAGCCCCGATGTCTGTGGTGATGTAGATGCGCTGGGAATGGCCGGTGTTCAGCAGCTAGAGCTTGACTGTCTGGCACTTTTGGTGTGGGAGCAATCGTCCGACGTTCGTGATTTTTCGGGGTTCTTTTCAGTGGGAGCCCAGGTTCAGCGAGTGGTAAACGTCGAAGGCCTGTTGGTCAGGGAAAGCCCGGAGCCCCAATGTCTGTGGTGCTGTAGATGCACTGCCACTGTCCGGTGAGGAGCAGCAAGAGCTTGACTGGCTGGCACTTTTGGTGTGGGAGCAATCGTCCGACGTTCGTCATTTTTCAGGGTTTTTTTTCAGTGGGCGCCCAGGTGCAGCTGGTGGTAAATGTCGAAGGCCTGTTGGTCAGGGAAAGCCCGGAGCCACGATGTCTGTGGTGCTGTAGATGCGCTGCCAATGGCCGGTGAGGAGCAGCAAGAGCTTGGCTGGCTGGCACTTTCGTTGTGGGAGCAATCGTCCAACGTTCGTGATTTTTCGGGGTTTTACTTTCAGTGGGCGCACAGGTGCAGCTGGTGGTAAATGTCGAAGCCATGTTGGTCAGGGAAAGCCCACAGCCCCGATGTCTGTGGTGCTGTAGATGCGTTGGGAATGGCCGGTGAGGAGCAGCAAGAGCATGACAGGCTGGCATTTAAGGTGTGGCAGGAATCGTCCGACGTTCGTGATTTTTGGGGTTTTTTTTTCAGGGGGCACCCAGGTGCAGCTGGTGGTAAATGTCGAAGCCCGGTTGGTCAGGGAAACCCCGGAGCCCCGATGTCTGTGGTGCTGTAGATGCGCTGGGAATGGCCGGTGAGGAGCAGCAAGAGCTTGACTGGCTGGCACTTTCAGTGTGGGAGCAATCGTCCGACGTTCGTGATTTTTCGGGGTTCTTTTCAGTGGGAGCCCAGCTGCAGCGAGTGGTAAACGTCGAAGCCCTGTTGGTCAGGGAAAGCCCGGAGCCCCGATGTCTGTGGTGCTGTAGATGCGCTGGGAATGGCCGGTGAGGAGCAGCAAGAGCTTGACAGGCTGGCACTTTCGGTGTGGGAGCAGTCGTCCGATGTTCGTGATTTTTCGTTTATTTTTTTCAGTGGGCGCCCAGGTTCAACTGGTGGTAAACTTCGAAGCCCTGTTCGTCAGGGAAAGCTCAGAGCCCCGATGTCTGTGGTGCTGTAGACGCGCTGGGAATGGCCGGTGAGGAGCAGCAAGAGCTTGTGTTGCTGGCACTTTCGGTGTGGGAGCAATCGTCCGATGTTCGTGATTTTTCGGGGTTTTACTTTCAGTGGGCGCCCAGGTTCAGCTGGTGGTAAACGTCGAAGCCCTGTTGGTCACGGAAAGCCCGGAGCCCCGATATCTGTGATGCTGTAGATGCGCTGGGAATGGGCGGTGAGGAGCAGCAAGAGCTTGACTGTCTGGCACTTTCGGTGTGGGAGCAATCGTCCGATGTTCGTGATTTTTAGTTTATTTTTTTCAGTGGGCGCCCAGGTTCAGCTGGTGGTAAACGTCGAAGCCCTGTTGGTCAGGGAAAGTGCAGAACCCCGATGTCTGTGGTGCTGTAGATGCACTGCCAAAGTCCGGTGAGTAGCAGCAAGAGCTTGAGTTGCTGGCACTTTCGTTGTGGGAGCAATCGTCCGACGTTCGTGATTTTTCGGAGTTTTATTTCAGTGGGCGCCCAGGTGCAGCTGGTGGTAAATGTCGAAGCCCTGTTGGTCAGGGAAAGCCCGGAGCCCCGATGTCTGTGGTGCTGTAGATGCGCTGCCAATGGTCGGTGAGGAGCAGCAAGAGGCTGACATGCTGGCACTTTCGGTGTGGGAGCAATCGTCCGACGTTCGTGATTTTTGGGGTTTTTTTCAGTGGGCGCCCAGGTGCAGCTGGTGGTAAACGTTGAAGCCCTGTTCGTCAGGGAAAGCCCAGAGCCCCGATGTCTGTGGTGCTGTAGATGCACTGGGAGTGGCCGGGGAGGAGCAGCAAGAGCTTGACTGGCTGGCACTTTCGTTGTGGGAGCAATCGTCTGACGTTCGTGATTTTTCGGGGTTTTATTTCAGTGGGCGCCCAGGTGCAGCTGGTGGTAAACGTTTAAGCCCTGTTGGTCAGGGAAAGCCCGGAGCCCCGATGTCTGTGGTGCTGTAGATGCCCTGCCAATGGGCGGTGAGGAGCAGCAAGAGCTTGAGTTGCTGGCACTTTCGGTGTGGGAGCAATCGTCCGATGTTCGTGATTTTTCGTTTATTTTTTTCAGTGGGCGCCCAGGTGCAGCTGGTGGTAAACGTCGAAGCCCTGTTGGTCAGGGAAAGCCCGGAGCCCCGATGTCTGTGGTGCTGTAGATGCGCTGCCAAAGTCCGGTGAGGAGCAGCAAGAGCTTGAGTTGCTGGCACTTTCGGTGTGGGAGCAATCGTCTGACGTTCGTGATTTTTCGGATTTTTTTTCCAGTGGGCGCCCAGGTGCAGCTGGTGGTAAACGTCGAAGCCCTGTTTGTCAGGGAAAGCCCGGAGCCCCGATGTCTGTGGTGCTGTAGATGCGCTGGGAATGGCCGGTGAGGAACAGCAGGAGCTTGTGTTGCTGGCACTTTCGGTGTGGGTGCAATCGTCCGACGTTCGTGATTTTTCGGGGTTCTTTTCAGTGGGAGCCCAGGTGCAGCGAGTGGTAAACGTCGAAGCCCTGTTGGTCAGGGAAAGCCTGGAGCCCCGATGTCTGTGGTGCTGTAGATGCGCTGGGAATGGCCGGTGAGGAGCAGCAAGAGCTTGACTGGCTGGCACTTTTGGTGTGGGAGCAATTGTCCGATGTTCGTGATTTTTCTTTTATTTTTTTCAGTGGGCGCCCAGGTTCAGCTGGTGGTAAACGTCGAAGCCCTGTTGGTCAGGGAACGCGCAGAACCCCGATGTCTGTGGTGCTGTAGATGCGCTGCCAATGGCCGGTGAGGAGCAGCAAGAGCTTGACTGTCTGGCACTTTCGGTGTGGGAGCAATCGTCCGACGTTCGTGATTTTTGGAGGTTTTATTTCAGTGGGCGCCCAGGTTCAGCTGGTGGTAAACGTTGAAGCCCAGTTGGTCAGGGAAAGCCCGGAGCCCCGATGTCTGTGGTGCTGTAGATGCGCTGGGAATGGCCGGTGAGGAGCAGCAAGAGCTTGTGTTGCTGGCACTTTCGGTGTGGGTGCAATCGTCCGACGTTCGTGATATTTCGGGGTTCTTTTCAGTGGGAGCCTAGGTGCAGCGAGTGGTAAACGTCGAAGCCCTGTTGGTCAGGGAAAGCCCGGAGCTCCGATGTCTGTAGTACTGTACATGAGCTGCCAGTGGCCGGTGAGGAACTGCAAGAGCTTGACTGGCTGGCACTTTGGGTGTGGGATCAATTGTCGGACGTTTTCGATTTTTCAGGGTTTTTTTTCAGTGGCCAACTAGGTGCAGCTGGTGGTAAATGTCGAAGGCCTGTTGGTCAGGGAAAGCCCAGAGCCGCGATGTCTGTGGTGCTGTAGATGCGCTGCCAATGGCCGGTGAGGAGCAGCAAGAGCTTGACTGGCTGGCACTTTCAGTGTGGGAGCAATCGTCCGACGTTCGTGATTTTTCGGGGTTTTTTTTCAGTGGGCGCCCAGGTTCAGCTGGTGGTAAACGTCGAAGCCCTGTTGGTCAGGGAAAGCCCGGAGCCCCGATGTCTGTGGTGCTGTAGATGCGCTGCCAATGGCCGGTGAGGAGCAGCAAGAGCTTGAGTTGCTGGCACTTTCGGTGTGGGAGGAATCGTCCGACGTTCGTGAGTTTTCGGGTTTTTTTTCAGTGGGCGCCCAGGTGCAGCTGGTGGTAAACGTCGAAGCCCTGTTGGTCAGGGAAAGCCCGGAGCCCCGATGTCTGTGGTGCTGTAGATGCGCTGCCAATGGGCGGTGAGTAGCAGCAAGAGCTTGAGTTCCTGGCACTTTCGTTGTGGGAGCAATCGTCCGACGTTCGTGATTTTTCGGGGTTTTATTTCAGTGTGCGCCCAGGTGCAGCTGGTGGTAAATGTCGAAGCCCTGTTGGTCAGGGAAAGCCCGGAGCCCCGATGTCTGTGGTGCTGTAGATGCGCTGGGAATGGGCGGTGAGGAGCAGCAAGAGCTTGACTGGCTGGCACTTTCGTTGTGGGATCAATCGTCTGATCTTCGTGATTTTTCGTTTATTTTTTTCAGTGGGCGCCCAGGTTCAGCTGGTGGTAAATGTCGAAGCCCTGTTGGTGAGGGAAAGCCCGGAGCCCCGATGTCTGTGGTGCTGTAGATGTGCTGGGAACGGCGGGTGAGGAGCAGCAAGAGCTTGTGTTGCTGGCACTTTCGGTGTGGGAGCAATCGTCCGATGTTCGTGATTTTTCGGGGGTTCTTTTCAGTGGGAGCCCAGGTGCAGCTGGTGGTAAATGTCGAAGCTTGGTTCGTCATGGAAAGCCCGGAGCTCCGATGTCTGTGGTGCTGTAGATGCGCTGCCAATGGGCGGTGAGGAGCAGCAAGAGCTTGTGTTGCTGGCACTTTCGGTGTGGGAGCAATCGTCCGACGTTTGTGATTTTTCGGTGTTCTTTTCAGTGGGAGCCCAGGTGCAGCGGGTGGTAAACGTCGAAGCCCTGTTGGTCAGGGAAAGCCCGGAGCCCCGATGTCTGTGGTGCTGTAGATGCGCTGCCAATGGGCGGTGAGGAGCAGCAAGAGCTTGTGTTGCTGGCACTTTCAATGTGGGAACAATCGTCCGACGTTCGTGATTTTTCGGGTTTTTTTTCCAGTGCGCGCCCAGGTTCAGCTGGTGGTAAACGTCGAAGCCCTGTTCGTCAGGGAAAGCCCGGAGCCCCGATGTCTGTGGTGCTGTAGATGCGCTGGGAATGGGAGGTGAGTAGCAGCAAGAGCTTGAGTTGCTGGCACTTTCGATGTGGGAGCAATCGTGCGATGTTCGTGATTTTTCGTTTATTTTTTTCAGTGGGCGCCCAGGTGCAGCTGGTGGTAAACGTTGAAGCCCTGTTGGTCAGGGAAAGCCCGGAGCCCCGATGTCTGTGGTGCTGTAGATGCGCCTCCAATGGCCGGTGAGGAGCAGCAAGAGCTTGACAGGCTGGCATTTAAGGTGTGGCAGGAATCGTCCGACATTTGTGATTTTTGGGGTTTTTTTTTCAGGGGGCACCCAGGTGCAGCTGGTGGTAAATGTCGAAGCCCTGTTGGTCAGGGAAAGCCCGGAGCCACGATGTCTGTGGTGCTGTAGATGCGCTGCCCATGGCCCGTGAGTAGCAGCAAGAGCTTGACTGACTGGGACTTTTGGTGTGGGAGCAATCGTCCTACGTTCGTGATTTTTCGTGGTTTTAATTTCAGTGGGCGCCCAGGTGCAGCTGGTGGTAAATGTCGAAGCCCTGTTGGTCTGGGAAAGCCCGGAGCCCCGATGTCTGTGGTGCTGTAGATGCACTGCCAAAGTCCGGTGAGTAGCAGCAAGAGCTTGACTGGCTGGCACTTTCGGTGTGGGAGCAATCGTCCGACGTTTGTGATTTTTCGGGGTTTTTTTCAGCGGGCGCCCAGGTGCAGCTGGTGGTAAACGTTGAAGCCCTGTTGTTCAGGGAAAGCGCAGGACCCCGATGTCTGTGGTGCTGTAGATGCACTGCCAAAGTCCGGTGAGTAGCAGCAAGAGCTTGAGTTGCTGGCACTTTCGGTGTGGGAGCAATCGTCCGACGTTTGTGATTTTTCGGGGTTTTTTTCAGCGGGCTCCGAGGTGCAGCTGGTGGTAAACGTCGAAGCCCTGTTGGTCAGGGAAAGCCCGGAGCCCCGATGTCTGTGGTGCTGTAGATGCGCTGCCAAGGTCCGGTGAGGAGCAGCAAGAGCTTGACTGGCTGGCACTTCAGGTGTGGGAGCAATCGTCCGACGTTTGTGATTTTTCGTTTATTTATTTCAGTGGGCGCCCAGGTGCAGCTGGTGGTAAATGTCGAAGCCCTGTTCGTCAGGGAAAGCCCGGAGCCGGGATGTCTGTGGTGCTGTAGATTCACTGCCCATGGCCGGTGAGGAGCAGCAAGAGCTTGACTGGCTGGCACTTTTGGTGTGGGAGCAATCGTCCGACGTTTTTGATTTTTCAGGGTTTTTTTTCAGTGGGTAACCAGGTGCAGCTGGTGGTAAATGTCGAAGCCCTGTTGGTCAGGGAAAGCCCGGAGCCGTGATGTCTGTGGTGCTGTAGATGCGGTGCCAATGGCCGGTGAGGAGCAGCAAGAGCTTGACTGACTGGGACTTTCGGTGTGGGAGCAATCGTCCGACGTTTGTGATATTTGGGGATTTTTTTTCCAGTGGGCGCCCAAGTTCAGCTGGTAGTAAACTTCTAAGCCCTGTTGGTCAGGGAAAGCCCGGAGCCCCGATGTCTGTGGTGCTGTAGATGCGCTGGGAATGGCCGGTGAGGAGCAGCAAGAGCTTGACTGGCTGGCACTTTCGTTGTGGGAGCAATCGTCCGACGTTCGTGATTCTTCGGGGTTTTACTTTCAGTGGGCGCCCAGGTTCAGCTGGTGGTAAACTTCTAAGCCCTGTTGGTCAGGGAAAGCCCGGAGCCCCGATGTCTGTGGTGCTGTAGATGCGCTGGGAACGCCCGGTGAGGAGCAGCAAGAGCTTGTGTTGCTGGCACTTTCGGTGTGGGAGCAATCGACCGATGTTCATGATTTTTCGGGGGTTCTTTTCAGTGGGAGCCCAGGTGCAGCTGGTGGTAAACGTCGAAGCCCTGTTGGTCAGGGAAAGCCCGGAGCCCCGATGTATGTGGTGCTGTAGATGCGCTGGGAATGGGCGGTGAGGGGCAGCCAGAGCTTGACAGGCTGGCATTTAAGGTGTGGCAGGAATCGTCCGACATTTGTGATTTTTGGGTTTTCTTTTTCAGTGGGCGCCCAGGTGCAGCTGGTGGTAAACGTTGAAGCCCTGTTGGTCAGGGAAAGCTCGGAGCCCTGATGTCTGTGGTGCTGTAGATGCACTGCCAAAGTCCGGTGAGTAGCAGCAAGAGCTTGAGTTGCTGGCACTTTCGTTGTGGGAGCAATCGTCCGACGTTCGTGATTTTTCGGGGTTTTATTTCAGTGGGCGCCCAGGTGCAGCTGGTGGTAAACGTCGAAGGCCTGTTGGTCAGGGAAAGCCCGGAGCCCCGATGTCTGTGGTGCTGTAGATGCGCTGCCAAGGTCCGGTGAGGAGCAGCAAGAGCTTGACTGGCTGGCACTTCAGGTGTGGGAGCAATCGTCCGACGTTTGTGATTTTTCGTTTATTTATTTCAGTGGGCGCCCAGGTGCAGCTGGTGGTAAATGTCGAAGCCCTGTTCGTCAGGGAAAGCCCGGAGCCGGGATGTCTGTGGTGCTGTAGATTCACTGCCCATGGCCGGTGAGGAGCAGCAAGAGCTTGACTGGCTGGCACTTTTGGTGTGGGAGCAATCGTCCGACGTTTTTGATTTTTCAGGGTTTTTTTTCAGTGGGTAACCAGGTGCAGCTGGTGGTAAATGTCGAAGCCCTGTTGGTCAGGGAAAGCCCGGAGCCGTGATGTCTGTGGTGCTGTAGATGCGGTGCCAATGGCCGGTGAGGAGCAGCAAGAGCTTGACTGACTGGGACTTTCGGTGTGGGAGCAATCGTCCGACGTTTGTGATATTTGGGGATTTTTTTTCCAGTGGGCGCCCAAGTTCAGCTGGTAGTAAACTTCTAAGCCCTGTTGGTCAGGGAAAGCCCGGAGCCCCGATGTCTGTGGTGCTGTAGATGCGCTGGGAATGGCCGGTGAGGAGCAGCAAGAGCTTGACTGGCTGGCACTTTCGTTGTGGGAGCAATCGTCCGACGTTCGTGATTCTTCGGGGTTTTACTTTCAGTGGGCGCCCAGGTTCAGCTGGTGGTAAACTTCTAAGCCCTGTTGGTCAGGGAAAGCCCGGAGCCCCGATGTCTGTGGTGCTGTAGATGCGCTGGGAACGCCCGGTGAGGAGCAGCAAGAGCTTGTGTTGCTGGCACTTTCGGTGTGGGAGCAATCGACCGATGTTCATGATTTTTCGGGGGTTCTTTTCAGTGGGAGCCCAGGTGCAGCTGGTGGTAAACGTCGAAGCCCTGTTGGTCAGGGAAAGCCCGGAGCCCCGATGTATGTGGTGCTGTAGATGCGCTGGGAATGGGCGGTGAGGGGCAGCCAGAGCTTGACAGGCTGGCATTTAAGGTGTGGCAGGAATCGTCCGACATTTGTGATTTTTGGGTTTTCTTTTTCAGTGGGCGCCCAGGTGCAGCTGGTGGTAAACGTTGAAGCCCTGTTGGTCAGGGAAAGCTCGGAGCCCTGATGTCTGTGGTGCTGTAGATGCACTGCCAAAGTCCGGTGAGTAGCAGCAAGAGCTTGAGTTGCTGGCACTTTCGTTGTGGGAGCAATCGTCCGACGTTCGTGATTTTTCGGGGTTTTATTTCAGTGGGCGCCCAGGTGCAGCTGGTGGTAAACGTCGAAGGCCTGTTGGTCAGGGAAAGCCCGGAGCCCCTATGTCTGTGGTGCTGTAGATGCGCTGCCAAAGTCTGGTGAGTAGCAGCAAGAGCTTGAGTTGCTGGCACTTTCGTTGTGGGAGCAATCGTCTGACGTTCGTGATTTTTCGGAGATTTATTTCAGTGGGCGCCCAGGTGCAGCTGGTGGTAAACGTCGAAGCCCTGTTGGTCAGGGAAAGCTCGGAGCCCCGATGTCTGTGGTGCTGTAGATGCCCTGCCAATGGGCGGTGAGTAGCAGCAAGAGCTTGAGTTGCTGGCAGTTTCGGTGTGGGAGCAATCGTCCGATATTCATGATTTTTCGTTTATTTTTTTCAGTGGGCGCCCAGGTGCAGCTGGTGGTAAACGTCGAAGCCCTGTTGGTCAGGGAAAGCCCGGAGCCGCGATGTCTGTGGTGCTGTAGATGCACTGCCAAAGTCCGGTGAGTAGCAGCAAGAGCTTGAGTTGCTGGCACTTTCGTTGTGGGAGCAATCGTCCGACGTTCGTGATTTTTCGGGGTTCTTTTCAGTGGGAGCCCAGGTGCAGCTGGTGGTAAACGTCGAAGGCCTGTTGGTCAGGGAAAGCCCGGAGCTCCGATGTCTGTGGTGCTGTAGATGAGCTGCCAGTGGCCGGTGAGGAACTGCAAGAGCTTGACTGGCTGGCACTTTCGGTGTGGGATCAATTGTCCGACGTTTTTGATTTTTCAGGGTTTTTTTTCAGTGGCCAACTAGGTGCAGCTGGTGGTTAATGTCGAAGGCCTGTTGGTCAGGGAAAGCCCAGAGCCGCGATGTCTGTGGTGCTGTAGATGCGCTGCCAATGGCCGGTGAGGAGCAGCAAGAGCTTGAGTTGCTGGCACTTTCAGTGTGGGAGCAATCGTCTGACGTTTTGGATTGTTCAGGGTTTTTTTTCAGTGGTTAACCAGGTTCAGCTGGTGGTAAATGTCGAAGCCCTGTTGGTCAGGGAAAGCCCGGAGCCGCGATGTCTGTGGTGCTGTAGATGCGCTGGGAATGGCCGGTGAGGAGCAGCAAGAGCTTGACTGGCTGGGACTTTCGGTGTGGGAGCAATCGTCCGACGTTTGTGATTTTTCGGGGTTTTTTTTCAGTGGGCGCCCAGGTTCAGCTGGTAGTAAACGTCGAAGCCCTGTTGGTCAGGGAAAGCCCAGAGCCCCGATGTCTGTGGTGCTGTAGATGCGCTGGGAATGGGCGGTGAGGAGCAGCAAGAGCTTGTGTTGCTGGCACTTTCGGTGTGGGAGCAATCGTCCGATGTTCGTGATTTTTCGGGGTTTTACTTTCAGTGGGCGCCCAGGTTCAGCTGGTGGTAAACGTCGAAGCCCTGTTGGTCACGGAAAGCCCGGAGCCCCGATATCTGTGATGCTGTAGATGAGCTGCCAATGGCCGGTGAGGAGCAGCAAGAGCTTGACTGTCTGGCACTTTCGGTGTGGGAGCAATCGTCCGATGTTCGTGATTTTTAGTTTATTTTTTTCAGTGGGCGCCCAGGTTCAGCTGGTGGTAAACGTCGAAGCCCTGTTGGTCAGGGAAAGCCCGGAGCCCCGATGTCTGTGGTGCTGTAGATGCACTGCCAAAGTCTGGTGAGTAGCAGCAAGAGCTTGAGTTGCTGGCACTTTCGTTGTGGGAGCAATCGTCTGACGTTCGTGATTTTTCGGAGTTTTATTTCAGTGTGCGCCCAGGTGCAGCTGGTGGTAAACGTTGAAGCCCAGTTGGTCAGGGAAAGCTCGGAGCCCCGATGTCTGTGGTGCTGTAGATGCCCTGCCAATGGGCAGTGAGTAGCAGCAAGAGCTTGAGTTGCTGGCAGTTTCGGTGTGGGAGCAATCGTCCGATATTCATGATTTTTCGTTTATTTTTTTCAGTGGGCGCCCAGGTGCAGCTGGTGGTAAACGTCGAACGCTGTTCGTCAGGGAAAGCCTGGAGCCCCGATGTCTGTGGTGCTGTAGATGCACTGCCAAAGTCCGGTGAGTAGCAGCAAGAGCTTGAGTTGCTGGCAGTTTCGTTGTGGGAGCAATCGTCCGACGTTCGTGATTTTTCGGGGTTTTATTTCAGTGGGCGCCCAGGTGCAGCTGGTGGTAAATGTCGAAGCCCTGATGGTCAGGGAAAGCCCGGAGCCCCGATGTCTGTGGTGCTGTAGATGTGCTGCCAATGGCCGGTGAGGAGCAGCAAGAGCTTGAGTTGCTGGCACTTTCGTTGTGGGAGCAATCGTCCGACGTTCGTGATTTTTCGGGTTTTTTGTCCAGTGGGCGCCCAGGTTCAGCTGGTGGTAAACGTCGAAGCCCTGTTGGTCAGGGAAAGCCCGGAGCCCCGATGTCTGTGGTGCTGTAGATGTGCTGCCAATCGCCGCTGAGGAGCAGCAAGAGCTTGACTGGCTGGCACTTTGGGTGTGGGAGCAATCGTCGGACGTTCGTGATTTTTCGGGGTATTATTTCAGTGGGCGCCCAGGTGCAGCTGGTGGTAAATGTCGAAGCCCTGTTGGTCAGGGAAAGCTCGGAGCCCCGATGTCTGTGGTGCTGTAGATGCCCTGCCAATGGGCAGTGAGTAGCAGCAAGAGCTTGAGTTGCTGGCAGTTTCGGTGTGGGAGCAATCGTCCGATATTCATGATTTTTCGTTTATTTTTTTCAGTGGGCGCCCAGGTGCAGCTGGTGGTAAACGTCGAACGCTGTTCGTCAGGGAAAGCCTGGAGCCCCGATGTCTGTGGTGCTGTAGATGCACTGCCAAAGTCCGGTGAGTAGCAGCAAGAGCTTGAGTTGCTGGCAGTTTCGTTGTGGGAGCAATCGTCCGACGTTCGTGATTTTTCGGGGTTTTATTTCAGTGGGCGCCCAGGTGCAGCTGGTGGTAAATGTCGAAGCCCTGATGGTCAGGGAAAGCCCGGAGCCCCGATGTCTGTGGTGCTGTAGATGTGCTTCCAATGGCCGGTGAGGAGCAGCAAGAGCTTGAGTTGCTGGCACTTTCGTTGTGGGAGCAATCGTCCGACGTTCGTGATTTTTCGGGTTTTTTGTCCAGTGGGCGCCCAGGTTCAGCTGGTGGTAAACGTCGAAGCCCTGTTGGTCAGGGAAAGCCCGGAGCCCCGATGTCTGTGGTGCTGTAGATGTGCTGCCAATCGCCGCTGAGGAGCAGCAAGAGCTTGACTGGCTGGCACTTTGGGTGTGGGAGCAATCGTCGGACGTTCGTGATTTTTCGGGGTATTATTTCAGTGGGCGCCCAGGTGCAGCTGGTGGTAAATGTCGAAGCCCTGTTGGTCAGGGAAAGCCCGGAGCCCCGATGTCTGTGGTGCTGTAGATGCGCTGCCAATGGGCGGTGAGGAGCAGCAAGAGCTTGACAGGCTGGCACTTTTGGTGTGGGAGCAATCGTCCGACGTTCGTGATTTTTCGGGGTTCTTTTCAGTGGGAGCCCAGGTGCAGCTGGTGGTAAACGTCGAAGGCCTGTTGGTCAGGGAAAGCCCAGAGCCCCGATGTCTGTGGTGCTGTAGATGCGCTGCCAATGGCCGGTGAGGAGCAGCAAGAGCTTGAGTTGCTGGCACTTTCGGTGTGGGAGGAATCGTCCGACGTTCGTGATTTTTCGGGGTTTTATTTCACTGGGCTCCCAGGTTCAGCTGGTGGTAAACGTCGAAGCCCTGTTGGTCAGGGAAAGCCCGGAGCCCCGATGTCTGTGGTGCTGTAGATGCGCTGGGAATGGCCGGTGAGGAGCAGCAAGAGCTTCATTGGCTGGCACTTTTGCTGTGGGAGCAATCGTCCGACGTTCGTGATTTTTCTTTAATTTTTTTCAGTGGGCGCCCAGGTTCAGCGGGTGGTAAACGTCGAAGCCCTGTTGGTCAGGGAAAGCCCGGAGCCGCGATGTCTGTGGTGCTGTAGATGCGCTGCCAAAGTCCGGTGCGTAGCAGCAGGACCTTGAGTTGCTGGCACTTTCGTTGTGGGAGCAATCGTCCGACGTTCGTGATTTTTCGGAGTTTTATTTCAGTGGGCGGCCAGGTGCAGCTGGTGGTAAACGTCGAAGCCCTGTTCGTCAGGGAAAGCCCGGAGCCCCGATGTCTGTGGTGCTGTAGATGCACTGCCAAAGTCCGGTGAGCAGCAGCAAGAGCTTGTGTTGCTGGCACTTTCGGTGTGGGAGCAATCGTCCGATGTTCGTGATTTTTCGGGGTTCTTTTCAGTGGGCGCCCAGGTGCAGCTGGTGGTAAACGTCGAAGCCCTGTTGGTCAGGGAAAGCCCGGAGCCCCGATGTTTGTGGTGCTGTAGATGCGCTGGGAATGGGCGGTGAGGAGCAGCAAGAGCTTGACTGGCTGGCACTTTCGTTGTGGGAGCAATCGTCCGACGTTCGTGATTTTTGGGGGTTTTATTTCAGTGGGCGCCAAGGTTCAGCTGGTGGTAAACGTCGAAGCCCTGTTGGTCAGGGAAAGCCCGGAGCCCCGATGTCTGTGGTGCTGTAGATGCGCTGCCAAAGTCCGGTGAGGAGCAGCAAGAGCTTGTGTTGCTGGCACTTTCGGTGTGGGAGCAATCGTCTGACGTTCGTGATTTTTCGGGGTTCTTTTCAGTGGGAGCCCAGGTGCAGCGAGTGGTAAACGTCGAAGCCCTGTTGGTCAGGGAAAGCGCAGAACCCCGATGTCTGTGGTGCTGTAGATGCATTGCCAAAGTCCGGTGAGTAGCAGCAAGAGCTTGAGTTGCTGGCACTTTCGGTGTGGGAGCAATCGTCCGATGTTCGTGATTTTTCGGGGTTTTACTTTCAGTGGGCGCCCAGGTGCAGCTGGTGGTAAACGCTGAAGCCCTGTTGGTCAGGGAAAGCCCGGAGCCCCGATGTCTGTGGTGCTGTAGATGCCCTGCCAATGGGCGGTGAGTAGCAGCAAGAGCTTGAGTTGCTCGCAGTTTCGGTGTGGGAGCAATCGTCCGATATTCATGATTTTTCGTTTATTTTTTTCAGTGGGCGCCCAGGTGCAGCTGGTGGTAAACGTCGAAGCCCTGTTGGTCAGGGAAAGCCCGGAGCCCCGATGTCTGTGGTGCTGTAGATGCACTGCCAAAGTCCGGTGAGTAGCAGCAAGAGCTTGAGTTGCTGGCACTTTCGTTGTGGGAGCAATCGTCCGACGTTCGTGATTTTTCGGGGTTTTATTTCAGTGGGAGCCCAGGTGCAGCTGGT
Organism: Chlamydotis macqueenii; assembly: GCF_036417535.1. Lineage (NCBI taxonomy): Eukaryota > Metazoa > Chordata > Aves > Otidiformes > Otididae > Chlamydotis > Chlamydotis macqueenii. The sequence continues at coordinate 20,433 of NW_028239226.1, forward strand.
GGTAAATGTCGAAGCCCTGTTGGTCAGGGAAAGCCCGGAGCCCCGATGTCTGTGGTGCTGTAGATGCGCTGCCACTCTCCGGTGAGGAGCAGCAAGAGCTTGAGTTGCTGGCACTTTCGTTGTGGGAGCAATCGTCCGACGTTTGTGATTTTTCGGGGTTTTATTTCAGTGGGCGCCCAGGTGCAGCTGGTGGTAAATGTCGAAGCCCTGATGGTCAGGGAAAGCCCGGAGCCGCGATGTCTGTGGTGCTGTAGATGCGCTGCCAATGGCCGGTGAGGAGCAGCAAGAGCTTGACTGGCTGGCACTTTCAATGTGGGAACAATCGTCCGACGTTCGTGATTTTTCGGGTTTTTTTTCCAGTGGGCGCCCAGGTTCAGCTGGTGGTAAACGTCGAAGCCCTGTTCGTCAGGGAAAGCCCGGAGCCCCGATGTCTGTGGTGCTGTAGATGCGCTGGGAATGGGCGGTGAGGAGCAGCAAGAGCTTGACTGGCTGGCACTTTCGTTGTGGGAGCAATCGTCCGACGTTCGTGATTTTTCGGGCTTTTATTTCAGTGGGAGCCGAGGTGCAGCTGGTGGTAAATGTCGAAGCCCTGATGGTCAGGGAAAGCCCGGAGCCCCGATGTCTGTGGTGCTGTAGATGCGCTGGGAATGGCCGGTGAGGAGCAGCAAGAGCTTGACAGGCTGGCACTTTCGGTGTGGGAGCAATCGTCCGATGTTCGTGATTTTTCGTTTATTTTTTTCAGTGGGCGCCCAGGTTCAACTGGTGGTAAACGTCGAAGCCCTGTTCGTCAGGGAAAGCTCAGAGCCCCGATGTCTGTGGTGCTGTAGATGCACTGCCAAAGTCTGGTGAGGAGCAGCAAGAGCTTGAGTTGCTGGCACTTTCGTTGTGGGAGCAATCGTCCAACGTTCGTGATTTTTCGGAGTTTTATTTCAGTGGGCGCCCAGGTGCAGCTGGTGGTAAATGTCGAAGCCCTGTTGGTCAGGGAAAGCCCGGAGCCCCGATGTCTGTGGTGCTGTAGATGCGCTGCCAATGGTCGGTGAGGAGCAGCAAGAGGCTGACATGCTGGCACTTTCGGTGTGGGAGCAATCGTCCGACGTTCGTGATTTTTGGGGTTTTTTTCAGTGGGCGCCCAGGTGCAGCTGGTGGTAAACGTTGAAGCCCTGTTCGTCAGGGAAAGCCCAGAGCCCCGATGTCTGTGGTGCTGTAGATGCACTGGGAGTGGCCGGGGAGGAGCAGCAAGAGCTTGACTGGCTGGCACTTTCGTTGTGGGAGCAATCGTCTGACGTTCGTGATTTTTCGGGGTTTTATTTCAGTGGGCGCCCAGGTGCAGCTGGTGGTAAACGTTGAAGCCCTGTTGGTCAGGGAAAGCGCAGAACCCCGATGTCTGTGGTGCTGTAGATGCATTGCCAAAGTCCGGTGAGTAGCAGCAAGAGCTTGAGTTGCTGGCACTTTCGGTGTGGGAGCAATCGTCCGATGTTCGTGATTTTTCGGGGTTTTACTTTCAGTGGGCGCCCAGGTGCAGCTGGTGGTAAACGTTGAAGCCCTGTTGGTCAGGGAAAGCCCGGAGCCCCGATGTCTGTGGTGCTGTAGATGCCCTGCCAAAGTCTGGTGAGTAGCAGCAAGAGCTTGAGTTGCTCGCAGTTTCGGTGTGGGAGCAATCGTCCGATATTCATGATTTTTCGTTTATTTTTTTCAGTGGGCGCCCAGGTGCAGCTGGTGGTAAACGTCGAAGCCCTGTTGGTCAGGGAAAGCCCGGAGCCCCGATGTCTGTGGTGCTGTAGATGCACTGCCAAAGTCCGGTGAGTAGCAGCAAGAGCTTGAGTTGCTGGCACTTTCGTTGTGGGAGCAATCGTCCGACGTTCGTGATTTTTCGGGGTTTTATTTCAGTGGGAGCCCAGGTGCAGCTGGTGGTAAATGTCGAAGCCCTGTTGGTCAGGGAAAGCCCGGAGCCCCGATGTCTGTGGTGCTGTAGATGCGCTGCCACTCTCCGGTGAGGAGCAGCAAGAGCTTGAGTTGCTGGCACTTTCGTTGTGGGAGCAATCGTCCGACGTTTGTGATTTTTCGGGGTTTTATTTCAGTGGGCGCCCAGGTGCAGCTGGTGGTAAATGTCGAAGCCCTGATGGTCAGGGAAAGCCCGGAGCCGCGATGTCTGTGGTGCTGTAGATGCGCTGCCAATGGCCGGTGAGGAGCAGCAAGAGCTTGACTGGCTGGCACTTTCAATGTGGGAACAATCGTCCGACGTTCGTGATTTTTCGGGTTTTTTTTCCAGTGGGCGCCCAGGTTCAGCTGGTGGTAAACGTCGAAGCCCTGTTCGTCAGGGAAAGCCCGGAGCCCCGATGTCTGTGGTGCTGTAGATGCGCTGGGAATGGGCGGTGAGGAGCAGCAAGAGCTTGACTGGCTGGCACTTTCGTTGTGGGAGCAATCGTCCGACGTTCGTGATTTTTCGGGCTTTTATTTCAGTGGGAGCCGAGGTGCAGCTGGTGGTAAATGTCGAAGCCCTGATGGTCAGGGAAAGCCCGGAGCCCCGATGTCTGTGGTGCTGTAGATGCGCTGGGAATGGCCGGTGAGGAGCAGCAAGAGCTTGACAGGCTGGCACTTTCGGTGTGGGAGCAATCGTCCGATGTTCGTGATTTTTCGTTTATTTTTTTCAGTGGGCGCCCAGGTTCAACTGGTGGTAAACGTCGAAGCCCTGTTTGTCAGGGAAAGCTCAGAGCCCCGATGTCTGTGGTGCTGTAGATGCACTGCCAAAGTCTGGTGAGGAGCAGCAAGAGCTTGAGTTGCTGGCACTTTCGTTGTGGGAGCAATCGTCCAACGTTCGTGATTTTTCGGAGTTTTATTTCAGTGGGCGCCCAGGTGCAGCTGGTGGTAAATGTCGAAGCCCTGTTGGTCAGGGAAAGCCCGGAGCCCCGATGTCTGTGGTGCTGTAGATGCGCTGCCAATGGTCGGTGAGGAGCAGCAAGAGGCTGACATGCTGGCACTTTCGGTGTGGGAGCAATCGTCCGACGTTCGTGATTTTTGGGGTTTTTTTCAGTGGGCGCCCAGGTGCAGCTGGTGGTAAACGTTGAAGCCCTGTTCGTCAGGGAAAGCCCAGAGCCCCGATGTCTGTGGTGCTGTAGATGCACTGGGAGTGGCCGGGGAGGAGCAGCAAGAGCTTGACTGGCTGGCACTTTCGTTGTGGGAGCAATCGTCTGACGTTCGTGATTTTTCGGGGTTTTATTTCAGTGGGCGCCCAGGTGCAGCTGGTGGTAAACGTTGAAGCCCTGTTGGTCAGGGAAAGCTCGGAGCCCCGATGTCTGTGGTGCTGTAGATGCCCTGCCAATGGGCGGTGAGTAGCAGCAAGAGCTTGAGTTGCTGGCACTTTCGGTGTGGGAGCAATCGTCCGATGTTCGTGATTTTTCGTTTATTTTTTTCAGTGGGCGCCCAGGTGCAGCTGGTGGTAAACGTCGAAGCCCTGTTGGTCAGGGAAAGCCCGGAGCCCCGATGTCTGTGGTGCTGTAGATGCGCTGCCAAGGTCCGGTGAGGAGCAGCAAGAGCTTGAGTTGCTGGCACTTTCGGTGTGGGAGCAATCGTCTGACGTTCGTGATTTTTCGGGTTTTTTTTCCAGTGGGCGCCCAGGTGCAGCTGGTGGTAAACGTCGAAGCCCTGTTTGTCAGGGAAAGCCCGGAGCCCCGATGTCTGTGGTGCTGTAGATGCGCTGGGAATGGCCGGTGAGGAACAGCAGGAGCTTGTGTTGCTGGCACTTTCGGTGTGGGTGCAATCGTCCGACGTTCGTGATTTTTTGGGGTTCTTTTCAGTGGGAGCCCAGGTGCAGCGAGTGGTAAACGTCGAAGCCCTGTTGGTCAGGGAAAGCCTGGAGCCCCGATGTCTGTGGTGCTGTAGATGCGCTGGGAATGGCCGGTGAGGAGCAGCAAGAGCTTGACTGGCTGGCACTTTTGGTGTGGGAGCAATTGTCCGATGTTCGTGATTTTTCTTTTATTTTTTTCAGTGGGCGCCCAGGTTCAGCTGGTGGTAAACGTCGAAGCCCTGTTGGTCAGGGAACGCGCAGAACCCCGATGTCTGTGGTGCTGTAGATGCGCTGCCAATGGCCGGTGAGGAGCAGCAAGAGCTTGACTGTCTGGCACTTTCGGTGTGGGAACAATCGTCCGACGTTCGTGATTTTTGGAGGTTTTATTTCAGTGGGCGCCCAGGTTCAGCTGGTGGTAAACGTTGAAGCCCAGTTGGTCAGGGAAAGCCCGGAGCCCCGATGTCTGTGGTGCTGTAGATGCGCTGGGAATGGCCGGTGAGGAGCAGCAAGAGCTTGTGTTGCTGGCACTTTCGGTGTGGGTGCAATCGTCCGACGTTCGTGATATTTCGGGGTTCTTTTCAGTGGGAGCCTAGGTGCAGCGAGTGGTAAACGTCGAAGCCCTGTTGGTCAGGGAAAGCCCGGAGCTCCGATGTCTGTAGTGCTGTACATGAGCTGCCAGTGGCCGGTGAGGAACTGCAAGAGCTTGACTGGCTGGCACTTTGGGTGTGGGATCAATTGTCGGACATTTTCGATTTTTCAGGGTTTTTTTTCAGTGGCCAACTAGGTGCAGCTGGTGGTAAATGTCGAAGGCCTGTTGGTCAGGGAAAGCCCAGAGCCGCGATGTCTGTGGTGCTGTAGATGCGCTGCCAATGGCCGGTGAGGAGCAGCAAGAGCTTGACTGGCTGGCACTTTCAGTGTGGGAGCAATCGTCCGACGTTCGTGATTTTTCGGGGTTTTTTTTCAGTGGGCGCCCAGGTTCAGCTGGTGGTAAACGTCGAAGCCCTGTTGGTCAGGGAAAGCCCGGAGCCCCGATGTCTGTGGTGCTGTAGATGCGCTGCCAATGGCCGGTGAGGAGCAGCAAGAGGCTGACATGCTGGCACTTTCGGTGTGGGAGGAATCGTCCGACGTTCGTGAGTTTTCGGGGTTTTTTTCAGTGGGCGCCCAGGTGCAGCTGGTGGTAAACGTCGAAGCCCTGTTGGTCAGGGAAAGCCCGGAGCCCCGATGTCTGTGGTGCTGTAGATGCGCTGCCAATGGCCGGTGAGTAGCAGCAAGAGCTTGAGTTCCTGGCACTTTCGTTGTGGGAGCAATCGTCCGACGTTCGTGATTTTTCGGGGTTTTATTTCAGTGTGCGCCCAGGTGCAGCTGGTGGTAAATGTCGAAGCCCTGTTGGTCAGGGAAAGCCCGGAGCCCCGATGTCTGTGGTGCTGTAGATGCGCTGGGAATGGGCGGTGAGGAGCAGCAAGAGCTTGACTGGCTGGCACTTTCGTTGTGGGATCAATCGTCTGATCTTCGTGATTTTTCGGGGGTTCTTTTCAGTGGGAGCCCAGGTGCAGCTGGTGGTAAATGTCGAAGCTTGGTTCGTCATGGAAAGCCCGGAGCTCCGATGTCTGTGGTGCTGTAGATGTGCTGGGAACGGCCGGTGAGGAGCAGCAAGAGCTTGTGTTGCTGGCACTTTCGTTGTGGGAGCAATCGTCCGATGTTCGTGATTTTTCGGGGGTTCTTTTCAGTGGGAGCCCAGGTGCAGCTGGTGGTAAATGTCGAAGCTTGGTTCGTCATGGAAAGCCCGGAGCTCCGATGTCTGTGGTGCTGTAGATGCGCTGCCAATGGGCGGTGAGGAGCAGCAAGAGCTTGACTGGCTGGCACTTTCGGTGTGGGAGCAATCATCCGACGTTTGTGATTTTTCGGTGTTCTTTTCAGTGGGAGCCCAGGTGCAGCGGGTGGTAAACGTCGAAGCCCTGTTGGTCAGGGAAAGCCCGGAGCCATGATGTCTGTGGTGCTGTAGATGCGCTGCCAATGGCCGGTGAATAGCAGCAAGAGCTTGACTGGCTGGCACTTTCAATGTGGGAACAATCGTCCGACGTTCGTGATTTTTCGGGTTTTTTTTCCAGTGCGCGCCCAGGTTCAGCTGGTGGTAAACGTCGAAGCCCTGTTCGTCAGGGAAAGCCCGGAGCCCCGATGTCTGTGGTGCTGTAGATGCGCTGGGAATGGGAGGTGAGTAGCAGCAAGAGCTTGAGTTGCTGGCACTTTCGATGTGGGAGCAATCGTGCGATGTTCGTGATTTTTCGTTTATTTTTTTCAGTGGGCGCCCAGGTGCAGCTGGTGGTAAACGTTGAAGCCCTGTTGGTCAGGGAAAGCCCGGAGCCCCGATGTCTGTGGTGCTGTAGATGCGCCTCCAATGGCCGGTGAGGAGCAGCAAGAGCTTGACAGGCTGGCATTTAAGGTGTGGCAGGAATCGTCCGACATTTGTGATTTTTGGGGTTTTTTTTTCAGGGGGCACCCAGGTGCAGCTGGTGGTAAATGTCGAAGCCCTGTTGGTCAGGGAAAGCCCGGAGCCACGATGTCTGTGGTGCTGTAGATGCGCTGCCCATGGCCCGTGAGTAGCAGCAAGAGCTTGACTGACTGGGACTTTTGGTGTGGGAGCAATCGTCCTACGTTCGTGATTTTTCGTGGTTTTAATTTCAGTGGGCGCCCAGGTGCAGCTGGTGGTAAATGTCGAAGCCCTGTTGGTCTGGGAAAGCCCGGAGCCCCGATGTCTGTGGTGCTGTAGATGCACTGCCAAAGTCCGGTGAGTAGCAGCAAGAGCTTGACTGGCTGGCACTTTCGGTGTGGGAGCAATCGTCCGACGTTTGTGATTTTTCGGGGTTTTTTTCAGCGGGCGCCCAGGTGCAGCTGGTGGTAAACGTCGAAGCCCTGTTGGTCAGGGAAAGCCCGGAGCCCCGATGTCTGTGGTGCTGTAGATGCGCTGCCAATGGCCGGTGAGGAGCAGCAAGAGCTTGACTGGCTGGCACTTCAGGTGTGGGAGCAATCGTCCGACGTTTGTGATTTTTCGTTTATTTATTTCAGTGGGCGCCCAGGTGCAGCTGGTGGTAAATGTCGAAGCCCTGTTCATCAGGGAAAGCCCGGAGCCCCGATGTCTGTGGTGCTGTAGATTCACTGCCCATGGCCGGTGAGGAGCAGCAAGAGCTTGACTGGCTGGCACTTTTGGTGTGGGAGCAATCGTCCGACGTTTTTGATTTTTCAGGGTTTTTTTTCAGTGGGTAACCAGGTGCAGCTGGTGGTAAATGTCGAAGCCCTGTTGGTCAGGGAAAGCCCGGAGCCGTGATGTCTGTGGTGCTGTAGATGCGGTGCCAATGGCCGGTGAGGAGCAGCAAGAGCTTGACTGACTGGGACTTTCGGTGTGGGAGCAATCGTCCGACGTTTGTGATATTTGGGGATTTTTTTTCCAGTGGGCGCCCAAGTTCAGCTGGTAGTAAACTTCTAAGCCCTGTTGGTCAGGGAAAGCCCGGAGCCCCGATGTCTGTGGTGCTGTAGATGCGCTGGGAATGGCCGGTGAGGAGCAGCAAGAGCTTGAGTTGCTGGCACTTTCGTTGTGGGAGCAATCGTCCGACGTTCGTGATTCTTCGGGGTTTTACTTTCAGTGGGCGCCCAGGTTCAGCTGGTGGTAAACTTCTAAGCCCTGTTGGTCAGGGAAAGCCCGGAGCCCCGATGTCTGTGGTGCTGTAGATGCGCTGCCAATGGGCGGTGAGGAGCAGCAAGAGCTTGTGTTGCTGGCACTTTTGGTGTGGGAGCAATCGTCGGACGTTTGTGATTTTTGGGGATTTTTATTCACTGGGCGCCCAGGTTCAGCTGGTGGTAAACGTCTAAGCCCTGTTGGTCAGGGAAAGCCCGGAGCCCCGATGTCTGTGGTGCTGTAGATGCGCTGGGAACGCCCGGTGAGGAGCAGCAAGAGCTTGTGTTGCTGGCACTTTCGTTGTGGGAGCAATCGACCGATGTTCATGATTTTTCGGGGGTTCTTTTCAGTGGGAGCCCAGGTGCAGCTGGTGGTAAACGTCGAAGCCCTGTTGGTCAGGGAAAGCCCGGAGCCCCGATGTCTGTGGTGCTGTAGATGCGCTGGGAATGGGCGGTGAGGGGCAGCCAGAGCTTGACAGGCTGGCATTTAAGGTGTGGCAGGAATCGTCCGACATTTGTGATTTTTGGGTTTTCTTTTTCAGTGGGCGCCCAGGTGCAGCTGGTGGTAAACGTTGAAGCCCTGTTGGTCAGGGAAAGCTCGGAGCCCCGATGTCTGTGGTGCTGTAGATGCCCTGCCAATGGGCGGTGAGTAGCAGCAAGAGCTTGAGTTGCTGGCAGTTTCGGTGTGGGCGCAATCGTCCGATATTCATGATTTTTCATTTATTTTTTTCAGTGGGCGCCCAGGTTCAGCTGGTGGTAAACGTCGAAGCCCTGTTCGTCAGGGAAAGCCCGGAGCCGCGATGTCTGTGGTGCTGTAGATGCACTGCCAAAGTCCGGTGAGTAGCAGCAAGAGCTTGAGTTGCTGGCACTTTCGTTGTGGGAGCAATCGTCCGACGTTCGTGATTTTTCGGGGTTCTTTTCAGTGGGAGCCCAGGTGCAGCTGGTGGTAAACGTCGAAGGCCTGTTGGTCAGGGAAAGCCCGGAGCTCCGATGTCTGTGGTGCTGTAGATGAGCTGCCAGTGGCCGGTGAGGAACTGCAAGAGCTTGACTGGCTGGCACTTTCGGTGTGGGATCAATCGTCTGACGTTTTTGATTTTTCAGGGTTTTTTTTCAGTGGGTAACCAGGTGCAGCTGGTGGTAAATGTCGAAGCCCTGTTGGTCAGGGAAAGCCCGGAGCCGCGATGTCTGTGGTGCTGTAGATGCGCTGGGAATGGCCGGTGAGGAGCAGCAAGAGCTTGACTGGCTGGGACTTTCGGTGTGGGAGCAATCGTCCGACGTTTGTGATTTTTCGGGGTTTTTTTTCAGTGGGCGCCCAGGTTCAGCTGGTAGTAAACGTCGAAGCCCTGTTGGTCAGGGAAAGCCCAGAGCCCCGATGTCTGTGGTGCTGTAGATGCGCTGGGAATGGGCGGTGAGGAGCAGCAAGAGCTTGTGTTGCTGGCACTTTCGGTGTGGGAGCAATCGTCCGATGTTCGTGATTTTTCGGGGTTTTACTTTCAGTGGGCGCCCAGGTTCAGCTGGTGGTAAACGTCGAAGCCCTGTTGGTCACGGAAAGCCCGGAGCCCCGATATCTGTGATGCTGTAGATGAGCTGCCAATGGCCGGTGAGGAGCAGCAAGAGCTTGACTGTCTGGCACTTTCGGTGTGGGAGCAATCGTCCGATGTTCGTGATTTTTAGTTTATTTTTTTCAGTGGGCGCCCAGGTTCAGCTGGTGGTAAACGTCGAAGCCCTGTTGGTCAGGGAAAGCCCGGAGCCCCGATGTCTGTGGTGCTGTAGATGCACTGCCAAAGTCTGGTGAGGAGCAGCAAGAGCTTGAGTTGCTGGCACTTTCGTTGTGGGAGCAATCGTCTGACGTTCGTGATTTTTCGGAGTTTTATTTCAGTGTGCGCCCAGGTGCAGCTGGTGGTAAACGTTGAAGCCCAGTTGGTCAGGGAAAGCTCGGAGCCCCGATGTCTGTGGTGCTGTAGATGCCCTGCCAATGGGCAGTGAGTAGCAGCAAGAGATTGAGTTGCTGGCAGTTTCGGTGTGGGAGCAATCGTCCGATATTCATGATTTTTCGTTTATTTTTTTCAGTGGGCGCCCAGGTGCAGCTGGTGGTAAACGTCGAACGCTGTTCGTCAGGGAAAGCCTGGAGCCCCGATGTCTGTGGTGCTGTAGATGCACTGCCAAAGTCCGGTGAGTAGCAGCAAGAGCTTGAGTTGCTGGCAGTTTCGTTGTGGGAGCAATCGTCCGACGTTCGTGATTTTTCGGGGTTTTATTTCAGTGGGAGCCCAGGTGCAGCTGGTGGTAAATGTCGAAGCCCTGATGGTCAGGGAAATCCCGGAGCCCCGATGTCTGTGGTGCTGTAGATGTGCTGCCAATGGCCGGTGAGGAGCAGCAAGAGCTTGACTGGCTGGCACTTTCGTTGTGGGAGCAATCGTCCGACGTTCGTGATTTTTCGGGTTTTTTGTCCAGTGGGCGCCCAGGTTCAGCTGGTGGTAAACGTCGAAGCCCTGTTGGTCAGGGAAAGCCCGGAGCCCCGATGTCTGTGGTGCTGTAGATGTGCTGCCAATCGCCGCTGAGGAGCAGCAAGAGCTTGACTGGCTGGCACTTTGGGTGTGGGAGCAATCGTCGGACGTTCGTGATTTTTCGGGGTTTTATTTCAGTGGGCGCCCAGGTTCAGCTGGTGGTAATCGTCGAAGCCCAGTTGGTCAGGGAAAGCCCGGAGCCCCGATGTCTGTGGTGCTGTAGATGCGCTGGGAATGGCCGGTGTTCAGCAGCTAGAGCTTGACTGTCTGGCACTTTTGGTGTGGGAGCAATCGTCCGACGTTCGTGATTTTTCGGGGTTCTTTTCAGTGGGAGCCCAGGTGCAGCTGGTGGTAAACGTCGAAGGCCTGTTGGTCAGGGAAAGCCCGGAGCCCCGATGTCTGTGGTGCTGTAGATGCGCTGGGAATGGCCGGTGAGGAGCAGCAAGAGCTTGAGTTGCTGGCACTTTCGGTGTGGGAGGAATCGTCCGACGTTCGTGATTTTTCGGGGTTTTATTTCACTGGGCTCCCAGGTTCAGCTGGTGGTAAACGTCGAAGCCCTGTTGGTCAGGGAAAGCCCGGAGCCCCGATGTCTGTGGTGCTGTAGATGCGCTGCCAATGGCCGGTGAGGAGCAGCAAGAGGTTGACTGGCTGGCACTTTTGGTGTGGGAGGAATCGTCCGACGTTCGTGATTTTTCGGGGTTCTTTTCAGTGGGAGCCCAGGTTCAGCGAGTGGTAAACGTCGAAGGCCTGTTGGTCAGGGAAAGCCCGGAGCCCCGATGTCTGTGGTGCTGTAGATGCGCTGGGAATGGCCGGTGAGGAGCAGCAAGAGCTTCATTGGCTGGCACTTTTGCTGTGGGAGCAATCGTCCGACGTTCGTGATTTTTCTTTAATTTTTTTCAGTGGGCGCCCAGGTTCAGCGGGTGGTAAACGTCGAAGCCCTGTTGGTCAGGGAAAGCCCGGAGCCGCGATGTCTGTGGTGCTGTAGATGCGCTGCCAAAGTCCGGTGAGTAGCAGCAGGACCTTGAGTTGCTGGCACTTTCGTTGTGGGAGCAATCGTCCGACGTTCGTGATTTTTCGGAGTTTTATTTCAGTGGGCGCCCAGGTGCAGCTGGTGGTAAATGTCGAAGCCCTGTTGGTCAGGGAAAGCCCGGAGCCGCGATGTCTGTGGTGCTGTAGATGCGCTGCCAATGGGCGGTGAGTAGCAGCAAGAGCTTGAGTTGCTGGCACTTTCGGTGTGGGAGCAATCGTCCGATGTTCGTGATTTTTCGGGGTTTTTTTTCAGTGGGCGCCCAGGTTCAGCTGGTGGTAAACGTCGAAGGCCTGTTGGTCAGGGAAAGCCCGGAGCCCCGATGTCTGTGGTGCTGTAGATGCGCTGGGAATGGGCGGTGAGGAGCAGCAAGAGCTTGTGTTGCTGGCACTTTCGGTGTGGGAGCAATCGTCCGATGTTCGTGATTTTTCGGGGTTTTACTTTCAGTGGGCGCCCAGGTTCAGCTGGTGGTAAACGTCGAAGCCCTGTTGGTCAGGGAAAGCCCGGAGCCCCGATGTCTGTGGTGCTGTAGATGCGCTGGGAATGGGCGGTGAGGAGCAGCAAGAGCTTGAGTTGCTGGCACTTTCAGTGTGGGAACATTCATCCGACGTTCGTGATTTTTCGGGTTTTTTTTCCAGTGGGCGCCCAGGTTCAGCTGGTGGTAAACGTCGAAGCCCTGTTCGTCAGGGAAAGCCCGGAGCCCCGATGTCTGTGGTGCTGTAGATGCGCTGGGAATGGGCGGTGAGGAGCAGCAAGAGCTTGTGTTGCTGGCACTTTCGGTGTGGGAGCAATCGTCCGATGTTCGTGATTTTTCGGGGTTTTACTTTCAGTGGGCGCCCAGGTTCAGCTGGTGGTAAACGTCGAAGCCCTGTTGGTCAGGGAAAGCCCGGAGCCGCGATATCTGTGATGCTGTAGATGAGCTGCCAATGGCCGGTGAGGAGCAGCAAGAGCTTGACTGTCTGGCACTTTCGGTGTGGGAGCAATCGTCCGATGTTCGTGATTTTTAGTTTATTTTTTTCAGTGGGCGCCCAGGTTCAGCTGGTGGTAAACGTCGAAGCCCTGTTGTTCAGGGAAAGCCCGGAGCCCCGATGTCTGTGGTGCTGTAGATGCACTGCCAAAGTCTGGTGAGTAGCAGCAAGAGCTTGTGTTGCTGGCACTTTCGTTGTGGGAGCAATCGTCTGACGTTCGTGATTTTTCGGAGTTTTATTTCAGTGTGCGCCCAGGTGCAGCTGGTGGTAAACGTTGAAGCCCAGTTGGTCAGGGAAAGCTCGGAGCCCCGATGTCTGTGGTGCTGTAGATGCCCTGCCAATGGGCAGTGAGTAGCAGCAAGAGCTTGAGTTGCTGGCAGTTTCGTTGTGGGAGCAATCGTCCGACGTTCGTGATTTTTCGGGGTTTTATTTCAGTGGGCGCCCAGGTGCAGCTGGTGGTAAATGTCGAAGCCCTGTTGGTCAGGGAAATCCCGGAGCCCCGATGTCTGTGGTGCTGTAGATGTGCTGCCAATGGCCGGTGAGGAGCAGCAAGAGCTTGAGTTGCTGGCACTTTCGTTGTGGGAGCAATCGTCCGACGTTCGTGATTTTTCGGGTTTTTTGTCCAGTGGGCGCCCAGGTGCAGCTGGTGGTAAACGTCGAAGCCCTGTTTGTCAGGGAAAGCCCGGAGCCCCGATGTCTGTGGTGCTGTAGATGCGCTGGGAATGGCCGGTGAGGAGCAGCAAGAGCTTGACTGTCTGGCACTTTTGGTGTGGGAGCAATCGTCGGACGTTCGTGATTTTTCGGGGTTTTATTTCAGTGGGCGCCCAGGTTCAGCTGGTGGTAATCGTCGAAGCCCAGTTGGTCAGGGAAAGCCCGGAGCCCCGATGTCTGTGGTGCTGTAGATGCGCTGGGAATGGCCGGTGAGGAGCAGCAAGAGCTTCATTGGCTGGCACTTTTGCTGTGGGAGCAATCGTCCGACGTTCGTGATTTTTCTTTAATTTTTTTCAGTGGGCGCCCAGGTTCAGCGGGTGGTAAACGTCGAAGCCCTGTTGGTCAGGGAAAGCCCGGAGCCGCGATGTCTGTGGTGCTGTAGATGCGCTGCCAAAGTCCGGTGAGTAGCAGCAGGACCTTGAGTTGCTGGCACTTTCGTTGTGGGAGCAATCGTCCGACGTTCGTGATTTTTCGGAGTTTTATTTCAGTGGGCGCCCAGGTGCAGCTGGTGGTAAATGTCGAAGCCCTGTTGGTCAGGGAAAGCCCGGAGCCCCGATGTCTGTGGTGCTGTAGATGCGCTGCCAATGGGCGGTGAGTAGCAGCAAGAGCTTGAGTTGCTGGCACTTTCGGTGTGGGAGCAATCGTCCGATGTTCATGATTTTTCGTTTATTTTTTTCAGTGGGCGCCCAGGTGCAGCTGGTGGTAAACGTCGAAGCCCTGTTCGTCAGGGAAAGCCCGGAGCCCCGATGTCTGTGGTGCTGTAGATGCGCTGGGAATGGGCGGTGAGGAGCAGCAAGAGCTTGTGTTGCTGGCACTTTCGGTGTGGGAGCAATCGTCCGATGTTCGTGATTTTTCGGGGTTTTACTTTCAGTGGGCGCCCAGGTTCAGCTGGTGGTAAACGTCGAAGCCCTGTTGGTCAGGGAAAGCCCGGAGCCCCGATGTCTGTGGTGCTGTAGATGCGCTGCCAATGGCCGGTGAGGAGCAGCAAGAGCTTGACTGGCTGGCACTTTCGGTGTGGGAGCAATCGTCCGACGTTCGTGATTTTTCGGGGTTTTACTTTCAGTGGGCGCCCAGGTTCAGCTGGTGGTAAATGTCGAAGCCCTGATGGTCAGGGAAAGCCCGGAGCCGCGATGTCTGTGGTGCTGTAGATGCGCTGCCAATGGCCGGTGAGGAGCAGCAAGAGCTTGACTGGCTGGCACTTTCAATGTGGGAACATTCATCCGACGTTCGTGATTTTTCGGGTTTTTTTTCCAGTGGGCGCCCAGGTTCAGCTGGTGGTAAACGTCGAAGCCCTGTTCGTCAGGGAAAGCCCGGAGCCCCGATGTCTGTGGTGCTGTAGATGCGCTGGGAATGGCCGGTGAGGAGCAGCAAGAGCTTGTGTTGCTGGCACTTTCGGTGTGGGAGCAATCGTCCGACGTTCGTGATTTTTCGGGGTTCTTTTCAGTGGGCGCCCAGGTGCAGCGGGTGGTAAACGTTGAAGCCCAGTTGGTCAGGGAAAGCTCGGAGCCCCGATGTCTGTGGTGCTGTAGATGCCCTGCCAATGGGAAGTGAGTAGCAGCAAGAGCTTGAGTTGCTGGCAGTTTCGTTGTGGGAGCAATCGTCCGACGTTCGTGATTTTTCGGGGTTTTATTTCAGTGGGAGCCCAGGTGCAGCTGGTGGTAAATGTCGAAGCCCTGATGGTCAGGGAAAGCCCGGAGCCCCGATGTCTGTGGTGCTGTAGATGTGCTGCCAATGGCCGGTGAGGAGCAGCAAGAGCTTGAGTTGCTGGCACTTTGTTGTGGGAGCAATCGTCCGACGTTCGTGATTTTTCGGGTTTTTTTTCCAGTGGGCGCCCAGGTTCAGCTGGTGGTAAACGTCGAAGCCCTGTTGGTCAGGGAAAGCCCGGAGCCCCGATGTCTGTGGTGCTGTAGATGTGCTGCCAATCGCCGCTGAGGAGCAGCAAGAGCTTGACTGGCTGGCACTTTGGGTGTGGGAGCAATCGTCGGACGTTCGTGATTTTTCGGGGTTTTATTTCAGTGGGCGCCCAGGTTCAGCTGGTGGTAATCGTCGAAGCCCTGTTGGTCAGGGAAAGCCCGGAGCCCCGATGTCTGTGGTGCTGTAGATGCGCTGGGAATGGCCGGTGTTCAGCAGCTAGAGCTTGACTGTCTGGCACTTTTGGTGTGGGAGCAATCGTCCGACGTTCGTGATTTTTCGGGGTTCTTTTCAGTGGGAGCCCAGGTGCAGCTGGTGGTAAACGTCGAAGGCCTGTTGGTCAGGGAAAGCCCAGAGCCCCGATGTCTGTGGTGCTGTAGATGCGCTGGGAATGGCCGGTGAGGAGCAGCAAGAGCTTGAGTTGCTGGCACTTTCGGTGTGGGAGCAATCGTCCGACGTTCGTGATTTTTCGGGGTTTTATTTCACTGGGCTCCCAGGTTCAGCTGGTGGTAAACGTCGAAGCCCTGTTGGTCAGGGAAAGCCCGGAGCCCCGATGTCTGTGGTGCTGTAGATGCGCTGCCAAAGTCCGGTGAGGAGCAGCAAGAGGTTGACTGGCTGGCACTTTTGGTGTGGGAGCAATCGTCCGACGTTTGTGATTTTTCGGGGTTCTTTTCAGTGGGAGCCCAGGTTCAGCGAGTGGTAAACGTCGAAGGCCTGTTGGTCAGGGAAAGCCCGGAGCCCCGATGTCTGTGGTGCTGTAGATGCGCTGGGAATGGCCGGTGAGGAGCAGCAAGAGCTTGACTGGCTGGCACTTTCGGTGTGGGAGCAAACGTGCGATGTTCGTGATTTTTCGTTTATTTATTTCAGTGGGCGCCCAGGTTCAGCTGGTGGTAAACGTCGAAGCCCTGTTGGTCAGGGAAAGCCCGGAGCCCCGATGTCTGTGGTGCTGTAGATGCACTGCCAAAGTCTGGTGAGTAGCAGCAAGAGCTTGAGTTGCTGGCACTTTCGTTGTGGGAGCAATCGTCTGACGTTCGTGATTTTTCGGAGTTTTATTTCAGTGTGCGCCCAGGTGCAGCTGGTGGTAAACGTTGAAGCCCAGTTGGTCAGGGAAAGCTCGGAGCCCCGATGTCTGTGGTGCTGTAGATGCCCTGCCAATGGGCAGTGAGTAGCAGCAAGAGCTTGAGTGGCTGGCAGTTTCGGTGTGGGAGCAATCGTCCGATATTCATGATTTTTCGTTTATTTTTTTCAGTGGGCGCCCAGGTGCAGCTGGTGGTAAACGTCGAACGCTGTTCGTCAGGGAAAGCCTGGAGCCCCGATGTCTGTGGTGCTGTAGATGCACTGCCAAAGTCCGGTGAGTAGCAGCAAGAGCTTGAGTTGCTGGCAGTTTCGTTGTGGGAGCAATCGTCCGACGTTCGTGATTTTTCGGGGTTTTATTTCAGTGGGCGCCCAGGTGCAGCTGGTGGTAAATGTCGAAGCCCTGTTGGTCAGGGAAATCCCGGAGCCCCGATGTCTGTGGTGCTGTAGATGTGCTGCCAATGGCCGGTGAGGAGCAGCAAGAGCTTGAGTTGCTGGCACTTTCGTTGTGGGAGCAATCGTCCGACGTTCGTGATTTTTCGGGTTTTTTGTCCAGTGGGCGCCCAGGTTCAGCTGGTGGTAAACGTCGAAGCCCTGTTGGTCAGGGAAAGCCCGGAGCCCCGATGTCTGTGGTGCTGTAGATGCGCTGGGAATGGCCGGTGAGGAGCAGCAAGAGCTTGACTGTCTGGCACTTTTGGTGTGGGAGCAATCGTCGGACGTTCGTGATTTTTCGGGGTTTTATTTCAGTGGGCGCCCAGGTTCAGCTGGTGGTAATCGTCGAAGCCCAGTTGGTCAGGGAAAGCCCGGAGCCCCGATGTCTGTGGTGCTGTAGATGCGCTGGGAATGGCCGGTGAGGAGCAGCAAGAGCTTCATTGGCTGGCACTTTTGCTGTGGGAGCAATCGTCCGACGTTCGTGATTTTTCTTTAATTTTTTTCAGTGGGCGCCCAGGTTCAGCGGGTGGTAAACGTCGAAGCCCTGTTGGTCAGGGAAAGCCCGGAGCCGCGATGTCTGTGGTGCTGTAGATGCGCTGCCAAAGTCCGGTGAGTAGCAGCAGGACCTTGAGTTGCTGGCACTTTCGTTGTGGGAGCAATCGTCCGACGTTCGTGATTTTTCGTTTATTTTTTTCAGTGGGCGCCCAGGTGCAGCTGGTGGTAAACGTCGAAGCCCAGTTGGTCAGGGAAAGCCCAGAGCCCCGATGTCTGTGGTGCTGTAGATGCGCTGGGAATGGGCGGTGAGGAGCAGCAAGAGCTTGTGTTGCTGGCACTTTCGGTGTGGGAGCAATCGTCCGATGTTCGTGATTTTTCGGGGTTTTACTTTCAGTGGGCGCCCAGGTTCAGCTGGTGGTAAACGTCGAAGCCCTGTTGGTCAGGGAAAGCCCGGAGCCCCGATGTCTGTGGTGCTGTAGATGCGCTGCCAAAGTCCGGTGAGTAGCAGCAAGAGCTTGAGTTGCTGGCACTTTTGGTGTGGGAGCAATCGTCCGACGTTCGTGATTTTTCGGGGTTTTACTTTCAGTGGGCGCCCAGGTTCAGCTGGTGGTAAATGTCGAAGCCCTGATGGTCAGGGAAAGCCCGGAGCCGCGATGTCTGTGGTGCTGTAGATGCGCTGCCAATGGCCGGTGAGGAGCAGCAAGAGCTTGACTGGCTGGCACTTTCAATGTGGGAACATTCATCCGACGTTCGTGATTTTTCGGGTTTTTTTTCCAGTGGGCGCCCAGGTTCAGCTGGTGGTAAACGTCGAAGCCCTGTTGGTCAGGGAAAGCCCGGAGCCCCGATGTCTGTGGTGCTGTAGATGCGCTGGGAATGGCCGGTGAGGAGCAGCAAGAGCTTGTGTTGCTGGCACTTTCGGTGTGGGAGCAATCGTCCGACGTTCGTGATTTTTCGGGGTTCTTTTCAGTGGGAGCCCAGGTGCAGCTGGTGGTAAATGTCGAAGCCCTGTTGGTCAGGGAAAGCCCGGAGCCGCGATGTCTGTGGTGCTGTAGATGCGCTGCCAATGGCCGGTGAGGAGCAGCAAGAGCTTGACTGGCTGGCACTTTCGGTGTGGGAGCAATCGTCCGACGTTTGTGATTTTTCGTTTATTTTTTTCAGTGGGCGCCCAGGTGCAGCGGGTGGTAAACGTTGAAGCCCAGTTGGTCAGGGAAAGCTCGGAGCCCCGATGTCTGTGGTGCTGTAGATGCCCTGCCAATGGGCAGTGAGTAGCAGCAAGAGCTTGAGTTGCTGGCACTTTCGTTGTGGGAGCAATCGTCCGACGTTCGTGATTTTTCGGGGTTTTATTTCAGTGGGAGCCCAGGTGCAGCTGGTGGTAAATGTCGAAGCCCTGATGGTCAGGGAAAGCCCGGAGCCCCGATGTCTGTGGTGCTGTAGATGTGCTGCCAATGGCCGGTGAGGAGCAGCAAGAGCTTGAGTTGCTGGCACTTTCGTTGTGGGAGCAATCGTCCGACGTTCGTGATTTTTCGGGTTTTTTTTCCAGTGGGCGCCCAGGTTCAGCTGGTGGTAAACGTCGAAGCCCTGTTGGTCAGGGAAAGCCCGGAGCCCCGATGTCTGTGGTGCTGTAGATGTGCTGCCAATCGCCGCTGAGGAGCAGCAAGAGCTTGACTGGCTGGCACTTTGGGTGTGGGAGCAATCGTCGGACGTTCGTGATTTTTCGGGGTTTTATTTCAGTGGGCGCCCAGGTTCAGCTGGTGGTAATCGTCGAAGCCCAGTTGGTCAGGGAAAGCCCGGAGCCCCGATGTCTGTGGTGCTGTAGATGCGCTGGGAATGGCCGGTGTTCAGCAGCTAGAGCTTGACTGTCTGGCACTTTTGGTGTGGGAGCAATCGTCCGACGTTCGTGATTTTTCGGGGTTCTTTTCAGTGGGAGCCCAGGTTCAGCTGGTGGTAAACGTCGAAGGCCTGTTGGTCAGGGAAAGCCCAGAGCCCCGATGTCTGTGGTGCTGTAGATGCGCTGGGAATGGCCGGTGAGGAGCAGCAAGAGCTTGACTGGCTGGCACTTTCGGTGTGGGAGGAATCGTCCGACGTTCATGATTTTTCGGGGTTTTATTTCACTGGGCTCCCAGGTTCAGCTGGTGGTAAACGTCGAAGCCCTGTTGGTCAGGGAAAGCCCGGAGCCCCGATGTCTGTGGTGCTGTAGATGCGCTGCCAATGGCCGGGGAGGAGCAGCAAGAGGTTGACTGGCTGGCACTTTTGGTGTGGGAGCAATCGTCCGACGTTCGTGATTTTTCGGGGTTCTTTTCAGTGGGAGCCCAGGTTCAGCGAGTGGTAAACGTCGAAGGCCTGTTGGTCAGGGAAAGCCCGGAGCCCCGATGTCTGTGGTGCTGTAGATGCGCTGGGAATGGCCGGTGAGGAGCAGCAAGAGCTTGACTGGCTGGCACTTTCGGTGTGGGAGCAAACGTGCGATGTTCGTGATTTTTCGTTTATTTTTTTCAGTGGGCGCCCAGGTTCAGCTGGTGGTAAACGTTGAAGCCCTGTTGGTCAGGGAAAGCGCAGAACCCCGATGTCTGTGGTGCTGTAGATGCGCTGCCAAAGTCCGGTGAGTAGCAGCAGGACCTTGAGTTGCTGGCACTTTCGTTGTGGGAGCAATCGTCCGACGTTCGTGATTTTTCGGAGTTTATTTCAGTGGGCGCCCAGGTGCAGCTGGTGGTAAATGTCGAAGCCCTGTTGGTCAGGGAAAGCCCGGAGCCGCGATGTCTGTGGTGCTGTAGATGCGCTGCCAATGGCCGGTGAGGAGCAGCAAGAGCTTGACTGTCTGGCACTTTCGGTGTGGGAGCAATCGTCCGACGTTCGTGATTTTTGGGGTTTTTTTCAGTGGGCGCCCAGGTGCAGCTGGTGGTAAACGTTGAAGCCCTGTTGGTCAGGGAAAGCTCGGAGCCCCGATGTCTGTGGTGCTGTAGATGCACTGGGAGTGTCCGGGGAGGAGCAGCAAGAGCTTGACTGGCTGGCACTTTCGTTGTGGGAGCAATCGTCCGACGTTTGTGATTTTTCGGGGTTTTATTTCAGTGGGCGCCCAGGTGCAGCTGGTGGTAAACGTTGAAGCCCTGTTGGTCAGGGAAAGCTCGGAGCCCCGATGTCTGTGGTGCTGTAGATGCCCTGCCAATGGGCGGTGAGTAGCAGCAAGAGCTTGAGTTGCTGGCACTTTCGGTGTGGGAGCAATCGTCCGATGTTCATGATTTTTCGTTTATTTTTTTCAGTGGGCGCCCAGGTGCAGCTGGTGGTAAACGTCGAAGCCCTGTTCGTCAGGGAAAGCCCGGAGCCCCGATGTCTGTGGTGCTGTAGATGCGCTGGGAATGGGCGGTGAGGAGCAGCAAGAGCTTGTGTTGCTGGCACTTTCGGTGTGGGAGTAATCGTCCGATGTTCGTGATTTTTCGGGGTTTTACTTTCAGTGGGCGCCCAGGTTCAGCTGGTGGTAAACGTCGAAGCCCTGTTGGTCAGGGAAAGCCCGGAGCCCCGATGTCTGTGGTGCTGTAGATGCGCTGCCAATGGCCGGTGAGGAGCAGCAAGAGCTTGAGTTGCTGGCACTTTCGTTGTGGGAGCAATCGTCCGACGTTCGTGATTTTTCGGGGTTTTATTTCAGTGGGGGCCCAGGTTCAGCTGGTGGTAAATGTCGAAGCCCTGATGGTCAGGGAAAGCCCGGAGCCGCGATGTCTGTGGTGCTGTAGATGCGCTGCCAATGGCCGGTGAGGAGCAGCAAGAGCTTGACTGGCTGGCACTTTCAATGTGGGAACAATCGTCCGACGTTCGTGATTTTTCGGGTTTTTTTTCCAGTGCGCGCCCAGGTTCAGCTGGTGGTAAACGTCGAAGCCCTGTTCGTCAGGGAAAGCCCGGAGCCCCGATGTCTGTGGTGCTGTAGATGCGCTGGGAATGGCCGGTGAGGAGCAGCAAGAGCTTGTGTTGCTGGCACTTTCGGTGTGGGAGCAATCGTCCGACGTTCGTGATTTTTCGGGGTTCTTTTCAGTGGGAGCCCAGGTGCAGCGAGTGGTAAACGTCGAAGCCCTGTTGGTCAGGGAAAGCCCGGAGCTCCGATGTCTGTGGTGCTGTAGATGCGCTGCCAATGGCCGGTGAGGAGCAGCAAGACCTTGACAGGCTGGCACTTTCGTTGTGGGAGCAATCGTCCGACGTTCGTGATTTTTCGGGGTTTTATTTCAGTTGGCTCCCAGTTGCAGCTGGTGGTAAATGTCGAAGCCCTCTTGGTCAGGGAAAGCCCGGAGCCGCGATGTCTGTGGTGCTGTAGATGCGCTGCCAATGGCCGGTGAGGAGCAGCAAGAGCTTGACAGGCTGGCACTTTCGGTGTGGGAGCAATCGTCCGACGTTTGTGATTTTTCGTTTATTTTTTTCAGTGGGCGCCCAGGTGCAGCGGGTGGTAAACGTCGAAGCCCTGTTGGTCAGGGAAAGCCCGGAGCCGCGATGTCTGTGGTGCTGTAGATGAGCTGGGAATGGCCGGTGAGTAGCAGCAAGAGCTTGACAGGCTGGCATTTAAGGTGTGCCAGGAATCGTCCGACATTTGTGATTTTTCAGGGTTTTTTTTCAGTGGGTAACCAGGTGCAGCTGGTGGTAAATGTCCAAGCCCCGTTCGTCAGAGAAAGCCCAGAGCCGCGATGTCTGTGGTGCTGTAGATGCGCTGGGAATGGGCGGTGAGGAGCAGCAAGAGCTTGAGTTGCTGGCACTTTCGGTGTGGGAGCAATCGTCCGACGTTTTTGATTTTTCAGGGTTTTTTTTCAGTGGGTAACCAGGTGCAGCTGGTGGTAAATGTCGAAGCCCTGTTGGTCAGGGAAAGCCCAGAGACCCGATGTCTGTGGTGCTGTAGATGCGCTGGGAATGGCCGGTGAGGAGCAGCAAGAGCTTGACTGGCTGGCACTTTCGGTGTGGGAGCAATCGTGCGATGTTCGTGATTTTTCGGGGTTTTTTTTCAGTGGGCGCCCAGGTGCAGCTGGTGGTAAACGTCGAAGCCCTGTTGGTCAGGGAAAGCCCGGAGCCCCGATGTCTGTGGTGCTGTAGATGCGCTGGGAATGGCCGGTGAGGAACAGCAAGAGCTTGAGTTGCTGGCACTTTCGGTGTGGGAGCAATCGTCCGACGTTCGTGATTTTTCGGGGTTTTATTTCAGTGGGCGCCCAGGTGCAGCTGGTGGTAAATGTCGAAGCCCTGTTGGTCAGGGAAATCCCGGAGCCCCGATGTCTGTGGTGCTGTAGATGCGCTGCCAATGGCCGGTGAGGAGCAGCAAGAGCTTGACTGGCTGGCACTTTCGGTGTGGGAGCAATCGTCCGATGTTCGTGATTTTTAGTTTATTTTTTTCAGTGGGCGCCCAGGTTCAGCTGGTGGTAAACGTCGAAGCCCTGTTGGTCAGGGAAAGCCCGGAGCCCCGATGTCTGTGGTGCTGTAGATGCGCTGCCAATGGCCGGTGAGGAGCAGCAAGAGGTTGACTGTCTGGCACTTTTGGTGTGGGAGCAATAGTCCGATGTTTGTGATTATTCGGGGTGTTTTTTCAGTGGGAGCCCAGGTGCAGCTGGTGGTAAACGTCGAAGCCCTGTTGGTCAGGGAAAGCCCGGAGCCCCGATGTCTGTGGTGCTGTAGATGCGCTGCCAAAGTCCGGTGAGGAGCAGCAAGAGCTTGACTGGCTGGCACTTTTGGTTTGGGAGCAATCGTCCGACGTTCGTGATTTTTGGAAGTTTTATTTCAGTGGGCGCCCAGGTTCAGCTGGTTGTAAACGTCGAAGCACAGTTGGTCAGGGAAAGCCCGGAGCCCCGATGTCTGTGGTGCTGTAGATGCGCTGGGAATGGCCGGTGAGTAGCAGCAAGCGCTTGAGTTCCTGGCACTTTCAGTGTGGGAGCAATCGTCCGACGTTCGTGATTTTTCGGGGTTTTATTTCAGTGGGCGCCCAGGTGCAGCTGGTGGTAAATGTCGAAGGCCTGTTGGTCAGGGAAATCCCGGAGCCCCGATGTCTGTGGTGCTGTAGATGCGCTGCCAGTGGCCGGTGAGGAGCAGCAAGAGCTTGAGTTGCTGGCACTTTCGGTGTGGGAGCAATCGTCCGACGTTTTTGATTTTTCAGGGTTTTTTTTCAGTGGGTAACCAGGTGCAGCTGGTGGTAAATGTCGAAGGCCTGTTGGTCAGGGAAAGCCCGGAGCCCCGATGTCTGTGGTGCTGTAGATGCGCTGGGAATGGCCGGTGAGGAGCAGCAAGAGCTTGTGTTGCTGGCACTTTTGGTGTGGGAACAATCGTCCGACGTTCGTGATTTTTCGGGGTTTTTTTTCAGTGGGCGCCCAGGTGCAGCTGGTGGTAAACGTCGAAGCCCTGTTGGTCAGGGAAAGCCCAGAGCCCCGATGTCTGTGGTGCTGTAGATGCGCTGCCAAAGTCCGGTGAGTAGGAGCAAGAGCTTGAGTTGCTGGCACTTTCGTTGTGGGAGCAATCGTCCGACGTTCGTGATTTTTCGGGGTTTTATTTCAGTGGGCGCCCAGGTGCAGCTGGTGGTAAATGTCGAAGCCCTGTTGGTCAGGGAAAGCCCGGAGCCCCGATGTCTGTGGTGCTGTAGATGCACTGCCAAAGTCCGGTGAGGAGCAGCAAGAGCTTGACTGGCTGGCACTTTCGGTGTGGGAGCAATCGTCCGACGTTCGTGATTTTTGGGGGTTTTATTTCAGTGGGAGCCCAGGTTCAGCTGGTGGTAAATGTCGAAGCCCTGTTCGTCAGGGAAAGCCCGGAGCCCCGATGTCTGTGGTGCTGTAGATGCGCTGGGAATGGCCGGTGAGGAGCAGCAAGAGCTTGACTGGCTGGCACTTTCGTTGTGGGAGCAATCGTCCGACGTTCGTGATTTTTCGGGGTTTTATTTCAGTGGGCGCCCAGGTGCAGCTGGTGGTAAACGTCGAAGCCCTGTTGGTCAGGGAAAGCCCGGAGCCCCGATGTCTGTGGTGCTGTAGATGCGCTGCCAAAGTCCGGTGAGGAGCAGCAAGAGCTTGAGTTGCTGGCACTTTTGGTGTGGGAGCAATCGTCCGATGTTCGTGATTTTTCTTTTATTTTTTTCAGTGGGCGCCCAGGTGCAGCTGGTGGTAAACGTCGAAGCCCTGTTGGTCAGGGAAAGCCCGGAGCCCCGATGTCTGTGGTGCTGTAGATGCGCTGGGAATGGCCGGTGAGGAGCAGCAAGAGCTTGAGTTGCTGGCACTTTCGGTGTGGGAGCAATCGTCCGACGTTTTTGATTTTTCAGGGTTTTTTTTCAGTGGGCTCCCAGTTGCAGCTGGTGGTAAATGTCGAAGCCCTGTTGGTCAGGGAAAGCCCGGAGCCGCGATGTCTGTGGTGCTGTAGATGCGCTGCCAATGGCCGGTGAGGAGCAGCAAGAGCTTGACAGGCTGGCACTTTCGGTGTGGGAGCAATCGTCCGACGTTTGTGATTTTTCGTTTATTTTTTTCAGTGGGCGCCCAGGTGCAGCGGGTGGTAAACGTCGAAGCCCTGTTGGTCAGGGAAAGCCCGGAGCCGCGATGTCTGTGGTGCTGTAGATGAGCTGGGAATGGCCGGTGAGTAGCAGCAAGAGCTTGACAGGCTGGCATTTAAGGTGTGGCAGGAATCGTCCGACATTTGTGATTTTTCAGGGTTTTTTTTCAGTGGGTAACCAGGTGCAGCTGGTGGTAAATGTCCAAGCCCCGTTCGTCAGAGAATGCCCAGAGCCGCGATGTCTGTGGTGCTGTAGATGCGCTGGGAATGGGCGGTGAGGAGCAGCAAGAGCTTGAGTTGCTGGCACTTTCGGTGTGGGAGCAATCGTCCGACGTTTTTGATTTTTCAGGGTTTTTTTTCAGTGGGTAACCAGGTGCAGCTGGTGGTAAATGTCGAAGCCCTGTTGGTCAGGGAAAGCCCAGAGACCCGATGTCTGTGGTGCTGTAGATGCGCTGGGAATGGCCGGTGAGGAGCAGCAAGAGCTTGACTGGCTGGCACTTTCGGTGTGGGAGCAATCGTGCGATGTTCGTGATTTTTCGGGGTTTTTTTTCAGTGGGCGCCCAGGTGCAGCTGGTGGTAAACGTCGAAGCCCTGTTGGTCAGGGAAAGCCCGGAGCCCCGATGTCTGTGGTGCTGTAGATGCGCTGGGAATGGCCGGTGAGGAACAGCAAGAGCTTGAGTTGCTGGCACTTTCGGTGTGGGAGCAATCGTCCGACGTTCGTGATTTTTCGGGGTTTTATTTCAGTGGGCGCCCAGGTGCAGCTGGTGGTAAATGTCGAAGCCCTGTTGGTCAGGGAAATCCCGGAGCCCCGATGTCTGTGGTGCTGTAGATGCGCTGCCAATGGCCGGTGAGGAGCAGCAAGAGCTTGACTGGCTGGCACTTTCGGTGTGGGAGCAATCGTCCGATGTTCGTGATTTTTAGTTTATTTTTTTCAGTGGGCGCCCAGGTTCAGCTGGTGGTAAACGTCGAAGCCCTGTTGGTCAGGGAAAGCCCGGAGCCCCGATGTCTGTGGTGCTGTAGATGCGCTGGGAATGGCCGGTGAGGAGCAGCAAGAGGTTGACTGTCTGGCACTTTTGGTGTGGGAGCAATAGTCCGATGTTTGTGATTATTCGGGGTGTTTTTTCAGTGGGAGCCCAGGTGCAGCTGGTGGTAAACGTCGAAGCCCTGTTGGTCAGGGAAAGCCCGGAGCCCCGATGTCTGTGGTGCTGTAGATGCGCTGCCAAAGTCCGGTGAGGAGCAGCAAGAGCTTGACTGGCTGGCACTTTTGGTGTGGGAGCAATCGTCCGACGTTCGTGATTTTTGGAAGTTTTATTTCAGTGGGCGCCCAGGTTCAGCTGGTTGTAAACGTCGAAGCACAGTTGGTCAGGGAAAGCCCGGAGCCCCGATGTCTGTGGTGCTGTAGATGCGCTGGGAATGGCCGGTGAGTAGCAGCAAGCGCTTGAGTTCCTGGCACTTTCAGTGTGGGAGCAATCGTCCGACGTTCGTGATTTTTCGGGGTTTTATTTCAGTGGGCGCCCAGGTGCAGCTGGTGGTAAATGTCGAAGGCCTGTTGGTCAGGGAAATCCCGGAGCCCCGATGTCTGTGGTGCTGTAGATGCGCTGCCAGTGGCCGGTGAGGAGCAGCAAGAGCTTGAGTTGCTGGCACTTTCGGTGTGGGAGCAATCGTCCGACGTTTTTGATTTTTGGGGGTTTTATTTCAGTGGGAGCCCAGGTTCAGCTGGTGGTAAATGTCGAAGGCCTGTTCGTCAGGGAAAGCCCGGAGCCCCGATGTCTGTGGTGCTGTAGATGCGCTGGGAATGGCCGGTGAGGAGCAGCAAGAGCTTGTGTTGCTGGCACTTTCGGTGTGGGAGCAATCGTCCGACGTTCGTGATTTTTCGGGGTTTTTTTTCAGTGGGCGCCCAGGTGCAGCTGGTGGTAAACGTCGAAGCCCTGTTGGTCAGGGAAAGCCCGGAGCCCCGATGTCTGTGGTGCTGTAGATGCGCTGCCAAAGTCCGGTGAGGAGCAGCAAGAGCTTGAGTTGCTGGCACTTTTGGTGTGGGAGCAATCGTCCGATGTTCGTGATTTTTCTTTTATTTTTTTCAGTGGGCGCCCAGGTGCAGCTGGTGGTAAACGTCGAAGCCCTGTTGGTCAGGGAAAGCCCGGAGCCCCGATGTCTGTGGTGCTGTAGATGCGCTGGGAATGGGCGGTGAGGAGCAGCAAGAGCTTGAGTTGCTGGCACTTTCGGTGTGGGAGCAATCGTCCGACGTTTTTGATTTTTCAGGGTTTTTTTTCAGTGGGTAACCAGGTTCAGCTGGTGGTAAATGTCGAAGCCCTGTTGGTCAGGGAAAGCCCACAGCCCCGATGTCTGTGGTGCTGTAGATGCGCTGGGAATGGCCGGTGAGGAGCAGCAAGAGCTTGACTGGCTGGCACTTTCGGTGTGGGAGCAATCGTCCGACGTTCGTGATTTTTCAGGGTTTTTTTTCAGTGGGTAACCAGGTGCAGCTGGTGGTAAACGTCGAAGCCCTGTTGGTCAGGGAAAGCCCGGAGCCCCGATGTCTGTGGTGCTGTAGATGAGCTGCCAATGGCCGGTGAGGAGCAGCAAGAGCTTTACTGTCTGGCACTTTCGGTGTGGTAGCAATCGTCCGATGTTCGTGATTTTTCTTTTATTTTTTTCAGCGGGCGCCCAGGTTCAGCTGGTGGTAAACGTCGAAGCCCTGTTGGTCAGGGAAAGCGCAGAACCCCGATATCTGTGGTGCTGTAGATGCGCTGGGAATGGCCGGTGAGGAGCAGCAAGAGCTTGACTGGCTGGCACTTTCAATGTGGGAACAATCGTCCGACGTTCGTGATTTTTCGGGTTTTCTTTCCAGTGGGCGCCCAGGTTCAGCTGGTGGTAAACGTCGAAGCCCTGTTGGTCAGGGAAAGCCCGGAGCCCCGATGTCTGTGGTGCTGTAGATGCGCTGGGAATGGCCGGTGAGGAGCAGAAAGAGCTTGTGTTGCTGGCACTTTCGGTGTGGGAGCAATCGTCCGACGTTCGTGATTTTTCGGGGTTCTTTTCAGTGGGAGCCCAGGTGCAGCGAGTGGTAAACGTCGAAGCCCTGTTGGTCAGGGAAAGCCCGGAGCTCCGATGTCTGTGGTGCTGTAGATGCACTGCCAAAGTCCGGTGAGGAGCAGCAAGAGCTTGACTGGCTGGCACTTTCGGTGTTGGATCAATTGTCCGACGTTTTTGATTTTTCAGGGTTTTTTTTCAGTGGCCAACTAGGTGCAGCTGGTGGTAAATGTCGAAGGCCTGTTGGTCAGGGAAAGCCCAGAGCCGCGATGTCTGTGGTGCTGTAGATGCGCTGCCAATGGCCGGTGAGGAGCAGCAAGAGCTTGACTGGCTGGCACTTCTGGTGTGGGAGCAATCGTCCGACGTTCGTGATTTTTCGGGGTTTTTTTCAGTGGGCACCCAGGTGCAGCTGGTGGTAAACGTCGAAGCCCTGTTGGTCAGGGAACGCCCGGAGCCCCGATGTCTGTGGTGCTGTAGATGCGCTGCCAATGGCCAGTGAGGAGCAGCAAGAGGTTGACTGTCTGGCACTTTTGGTGTGGGAGCAATCGTCCGATGTTTGTGATTATTCGGGGTTTTTTTTCAGTGGGCGCCCAGGTGCAGCTGGTGGTAAACGTCGAAGCCCTGTTGGTCAGGGAAAGCCCGGAGCCCCGATGTCTGTGGTGCTGTAGATACACTGCCAAAGTCCGGTGAGGAGCAGCAAGAGCTTGACTGGCTGGCACTTTCGGTGTGGGAGGAATCGTCCGACGTTCGTGATTTTTGGGGGTTTTATTTCAGTGGGCGCCCAGGTGCAGCTGGTGGTAAATGTCGAAGCCCTGTTGGTCAGGGAAAGCCCGGAGCCCCGATGTCTGTGGTGCTGTAGATGCACTGCCAAAGTCCGGTGAGGAGCAGCAAGAGCATGACAGGCTGGCACTTTCGCTGTGGGAGCAATCGTCCGACGTTTTTGATGTTTCAGGGTTTTTTTTCAGTGTGCGCCCAGCTGCAGCTGGTGGTAAACGTCGAAGCCCTGTTGGTCAGGGAAAGCCCGGAGCCCCGATGTCTGTGGTGCTGTAGATGCGCTGGGAATGGCTGGTTAGGAGCAGCAAGAGCTTGACAGGCTGGCACTTTCGGTGTGGGAGCAATCGTCCGACGTTTTTGATGTTTCAGGGTTTTTTTTCAGTGTGCGCCCAGCTGCAGCTGGTGGTAAACGTCGAAGCCCTGTTGGTCAGGGAAAGCCCGGAGCCCCGATGTCTGTAGTGCTGTAGATGCGCTGGGAATGGCCGGTGAGTAGCAGCAAGAGCTTGAGTTGCTGGCACTTTCGGTGTGGGAGTAATCGTCCGATGTTCGTGATTTTTCGGGGTTCTTTTCAGTGGGAGCCCAGGTGCAGCGGGTGGTAAACGTCGAATCCCTGTTAGTCAGGGAAAGCCCGGAGCCCTGATATCTGTGGTGCTGTAGATGCACTGCCAATGCCCGGTGAGGAGCAGGAAGAGCTTGACTGGCTGGCACTTTTGGTGTGGGAGCAATCGTCCGACGTTTGTGATTTTTCGGGGTTCTTTTCAGTGGGAGCCCAGGTGCAGCGGGTGGTAAACGTCGAAGACCTGTTGGTCAGGGAAAGCCTGGAGCCCCGATGTCTGTGGTGCTGTAGATGCGCCTCCAATGGCCGGTGAGGAGCAGCAAGAGCTTGACTGGCTGGCACTTTCGCTGTGGGAGCAATCGTCCGACTTTTGTTATTTTTCGTTTATTTTTTTCAGTGGGCGCCCAGGTGCACCTGGTGGTAAATGTCGAAGCCCTGTTGGTCAGGGAAAGCCCAGAGCCGCGATGTCTGTGGTGCTGTAGATGCGCTGGGAATGGCCGGTGAGGAGCAGCAAGAGCTTGAGTTGCTGGCACTTTTGGTGTGGGAGCAATCGTCCGACGTTCGTGATTTTTCGGGGTTTTATTTCAGTGGGCGCCCAGGTGCAGCTGGTGGTAAACGTCGAAGCCCTGTTGGTCAGGGAAAGCCCGGAGCCCCGGTATCTGTGGTGCTGTAGATGCGCTGGGAATGGCTGGTGAGAAGCACCAAGAGCTTGACTGGCTGGCACTTTTGGTGTGGGAGCAATCGTCCGACGTTTCTGATTTTTCGGGGTTCTTTTCAGTGGGCGCCCAGGTGCAGCTGGTGGTAAACGTCGAAGCCCTGTTGGTCAGGGAAAGCCCGGAGCCCCGATGTCTGTGATGCTGTAGATGCGCTGGGAATGGCCGGTGAGGAGCAGCAAGAGCTTGACAGGCTGGCACATTCGGTGTGGGAGCAATCGTCTGACGTTCGTGATTTTTCGGGGTATTTTTTCAGTGGGCGACCAGGTACACCTGGTGGTAAACGTCGAAGCCCTTTTGGTCAGGGAAAGCCCAGAGCCCCGATGTCTGTGGTGCTGTAGATGCGCTGCCAATGGCCGGTGAGGAGCAGCAAGAGCTTGACTGGCTGGCACTTTTGGTGTGGGAGCAATCGTCCGACGTTCGTGATTTTTCGGGGTTTTTTTTCAGTGGGAGCCGAAGTGCAGCTGGTGGTAAACGTCGAAGCCCTGTTGGTCAGGGAAAGCGGAGAACGCCGATGTCTGTGGTGCTGTAGATGCGCTGCCAATGGCCAGTGAGGAGCAGCAAGAGCTTGACTGGCTGGGACTTTTGGTGTGGGAGCAATCGTCCGACGTTTGTGATTATTCGGGGTTTTTTTTCAGTGGGAGCCCAGGTGCAGCTGGTGGTAACAGTCAAAGCCCTGTTGGTCAGGGAAAGCCCGGAGCCCCGATGTCTGTGGTGCTGTAGATGCACTGCCAAAGTCCGGTGAGAAGCAGCATGAGCTTGAGTTGCTGGCACTTTCGGTGTGGGAGTAATCGTCCGACGTTCGTGATTTTTCGGGGTTTTTTTTCAGTGGGAGCGCAGGTGCACCTGGTGGTAAACGTCGAAGCCCTGTTGGTCAGGGAAAGCCCGGAGCCGCGATGTCTGTGGTGCTGTAGATGCACTGCCAAAGTCCGGTGAGAAGCAGCATGAGCTTGAGTTGCTGGCACTTTCGGTGTGGGAGCAATCGTCTGATGTTCGTGATATTTCGTTATTTTTTTCAGTGGGCGCCCAGGTGCAGCTGATGGTAAATGTCGAAGGCCTGTTGGTCAGGGAAAGCCCGGAGCCCCGATGTCTGTGGTGCTGTACATGCGCTGCCAATGGCCGGTGAGCAGCAGCAAGAGCTTGACTGGCTGGCACTTTCGGTGTGGGAGCAATCGTCCGTCGTTTTTAATTTTTCAGGGTTTTTTTTCAGTGGGCGCCCAGGTTCAGCTGGTGGTAAACTTCTGAGCCCTGTTGGTCAGGGAAAGCCCGGAGCCCCGATGTCTGTCGTGCTGTAGATGCGCGGCCAATGGCCGGTGAGGAGCAGCAAGAGCTTGACAGGCTGGCACTTTCGGTGTGGGAGCAATCGTCCGACGTTCGTGATTTTTCGGGGTTTTACTTTCTGTGGGTGCCCAGGTTCAGCGAGTGGTAAACGTCGAAGCCCTGTTGGTCAGGGAAAGCTCGGAGCCCCGATGTCTGTGGTGCTGTAGATGCGCTGCCAATGGCCGGTGAGGAGCAGCAAGAGCTTGACTGGCTGGCACTTTTGGTGTGGGAGCAATCGTCCGATGTTTGTGATTATTCGGGGTTTTTTTTTAGTGGGAGCCCAGGTGCAGCTGGTGGTAAACGTCGAAGCCCTGTTGGTCAGGGAAAGCCCGGAGCCCCGATGTCTGTGGTGCTGTAGATGCGCTGCCAATGGCCGGTGAGGAGCAGCAAGAGCTTGACTGGCTGGCACTTTGGGTGTGGGAGCAATCGTCCGACGTTTGTTATTTTTCGGGGTTTTATTTCAGTGGGCGCCCAGGTGCAGCTGGTGGTAAACGTCGAAGCCCTGTTGGTCAGGGAAAGCCCGGAGCCCCGATGTCTGTGGTGCTGTAGATGCGCTGGGAATGGGAGGTGAGTAGCAGCAAGAGCTTGACTGGCTGGCACTTTCGGTGTGGGAGCAATTGTCCGACGTTTGTGATTTTTCGTTTATTTTTTTCAGTGGGCGCCCAGGTGCAGTGGGTGGTAAACGTCGAAGCCCTGTTCATCAGGGAAAGCCCGGAGCCCCGATGTCTGTGGGGCTGTAGATGGGCTGGCAATGGCCGGTGAGGAGCAGCAAGAGCTTGACTGGCTGGCACTTTGGGTGTGCGAGCAATCGTCGGACGTTCGTGATTTTTCGGGGTTTTATTTCAGTGGGCGCCCAGGTGCAGCTGGTGGTAAACGTCGAAGCCCTGTTGGTCAGGGAAAGGTCGGAGCCCCGATATCTGTGATGCTGTAGATGCGCTGGGAATGGCCGGTGAGGAGCAGCAAGAGCTTGACAGGCTGGAACTTTCGGTGTGGGAGTAATAGTCCGATGTTCGTGATTTTTCGTTTATTTTTTCCAGTGGGAGCCCAGGTTTAGCTAGTTGTAAACGTCGAAGCCCTGTTGGTCAGGGAAAGCCCGGAGCCCCGATGTCTGTGGTGCTGTAGATGCGCTGGGAATGGCCGGTGAGGAGAAGCAAGAGCTTATGTTGCTGGCACTTTCGGTGTGGGAGCAATCGTCCGACGTTCGTGATTTTTCGGGGTTTTATTTCACTGGGCGCCCCGGTTCAGCTGGTGGTAAACGTCTAAGCCCTGTTGGTCAGGGAAAGCCCGGAGCCCCGATGTCTGTTGTGCTGTAGATGCGCTGGGAATGGCCCGTGAGGAGCAGCAAGAGCTTGTGTTGCTGGTACTTTCGGTGTGGGAGCAATCGTCCGACGTTTTTGATTTTTCAGGGTTTTTTTTCAGTGGGTGCCCAGGTGCAGCTGGTGGTAAACGTCGAAGCCCTGTTGGTCAGGGAAGGCCCGGAGCCCCGATGTCTGTGGTGCTGTAGATGCGCTGGGAATGGCTGGTGAGGAGCAGCAAGAGCTTGACAGGCTGGCACTTTCGCTGTGGGAGCAATCGTCCGACGTTTTTGATGTTTCAGGGTTTTTTTTCAGTGTGCGCCCAGCTGCAGCTGGTGGTAAACGTCGAAGCCCTGTTGGTCAGGGAAAGCCCGGAGCCCCGATGTCTGTGGTGCTGTAGATGCGCTGGGAATGGCTGGTTAGGAGCAGCAAGAGCTTGACAGGCTGGCACTTTCGGTGTGGGAGCAATCGTCCGACGTTTTTGATGTTTCAGGGTTTTTTTTCAGTGTGCGCCCAGCTGCAGCTGGTGGTAAACGTCGAAGCCCTGTTGGTCAGGGAAAGCCCGGAGCCCCGATGTCTGTAGTGCTGTAGATGCGCTGGGAATGGCCGGTGAGTAGCAGCAAGAGCTTGAGTTGCTGGCACTTTCGGTGTGGGAGTAATCGTCCGATGTTCGTGATTTTTCGGGGTTCTTTTCAGTGGGAGCCCAGGTGCAGCGGGTGGTAAACGTCGAAGCCCTGTTGGTCAGGGAAAGCCCGGAGCCCCGATGTCTGTGGTGCTGTAGATGCGCTGGGAATGGCCGGTGAGGAGAAGCAAGAGCTTATGTTGCTGGCACTTTCGGTGTGGGAGCAATCGTCCGACGTTCGTGATTTTTCGGGGTTTTATTTCACTGGGCGCCCCGGTTCAGCTGGTGGTAAACGTCTAAGCCCTGTTGGTCAGGGAAAGCCCGGAGCCCTGATATCTGTGGTGCTGTAGATGCACTGCCAATGCCCGGTGAGGAGCAGGAAGAGCTTGACTGGCTGGCACTTTTGGTGTGGGAGCAATCGTCCGACGTTTGTGATTTTTCGGGGTTCTTTTCAGTGGGAGCCCAGGTGCAGCGGGTGGTAAACGTCGAAGACCTGTTGGTCAGGGAAAGCCTGGAGCCCCGATGTCTGTGGTGCTGTAGATGCGCCTCCAATGGCCGGTGAGTAGCAGCAAGAGCTTGACTGGCTGGCACTTTCGCTGTGGGAGCAATCGTCCGACTTTTGTTATTTTTCGTTTATTTTTTTCAGTGGGCGCCCAGGTGCACCTGGTGGTAAATGTCGAAGCCCTGTTGGTCAGGGAAAGCCCAGAGCCGCGATGTCTGTGGTGCTGTAGATGCGCTGGGAATGGCCGGTGAGGAGCAGCAAGAGCTTGAGTTGCTGGCACTTTTGGTGTGGGAGCAATCGTCCGACGTTCGTGATTTTTCGGGGTTTTATTTCAGTGGGCGCCCAGGTGCAGCTGGTGGTAAACGTCGAAGCCCTGTTGGTCAGGGAAAGCCCGGAGCCCCGGTATCTGTGGTGCTGTAGATGCGCTGGGAATGGCTGGTGAGAAGCACCAAGAGCTTGACTGGCTGGCACTTTTGGTGTGGGAGCAATCGTCCGACGTTTCTGATTTTTCGGGGTTCTTTTCAGTGGGCGCCCAGGTGCAGCTGGTGGTAAACGTCGAAGCCCTGTTGGTCAGGGAAAGCCCGGAGCCCCGATGTCTGTGATGCTGTAGATGCGCTGGGAATGGCCGGTGAGGAGCAGCAAGAGCTTGACAGGCTGGCACATTCGGTGTGGGAGCAATCGTCTGACGTTCGTGATTTTTCGGGGTATTTTTTCAGTGGGCGACCAGGTACACCTGGTGGTAAACGTCGAAGCCCTTTTGGTCAGGGAAAGCCCAGAGCCCCGATGTCTGTGGTGCTGTAGATGCGCTGCCAATGGCCGGTGAGGAGCAGCAAGAGCTTGACTGGCTGGCACTTTTGGTGTGGGAGCAATCGTCCGACGTTCGTGATTTTTCGGGGTTTTTTTTCAGTGGGAGCCGAAGTGCAGCTGGTGGTAAACGTCGAAGCCCTGTTGGTCAGGGAAAGCCCGGAGCCCCGGTATCTGTGGTGCTGTAGATGCGCTGGGAATGGCCGGTGAGGAGCAGCAAGAGCTTGACTGGCTGGCACTTTTGGTGTGGGAGCAATCGTCCGACGTTCGTGATTTTTCATTTATTTTTTTCAGTGGGCGCCCAGGTTCAGCTGGTGGTAAACGTCGAAGCCCTGTTGGTCAGGGAAAGCGGAGAACGCCGATGTCTGTGGTGCTGTAGATGCGCTGCCAATGGCCAGTGAGGAGCAGCAAGAGCTTGACTGGCTGGCACTTTTGGTGTGGGAGCAATCGTCCGACGTTTGTGATTATTCGGGGTTTTTTTTCAGTGGGAGCCCAGGTGCAGCTGGTGGTAACAGTCAAAGCCCTGTTGGTCAGGGAAAGTCCAGAGCCCTGATGTCTGTGGTGCTGTAGATGCGCTGGGAATGGGCGGTGAGGAGCAGCAAGAGCTTGACAGGCTGGCATTTAAGGTGTGGCAGGAATCGTCCAACATTTGTGATTTTTCGGGGTTTTTTTTCAGTGGGCGCCCATGTGCAGCTGGTGGTAAACGTCGAACCCCTGTTTGTCAGCGAAAGCCCGGAGCCCCGATGTCTGTGGTGCTGTAGATGCGCTGCCAATGGCTGGTGAGGAGCAGCAAGAGCTTGTGTTGCTGGCACTTTTGGTGTGGGAGCAATCGTCGGACGTTTGTGATTTTTGGGGATTTTTATTCACTGGGCGCCCAGGTGCAGCTGGTGGTAAACGTCGAAGCCCTCTTGGTCAGGGAAAGCTCGGAGCCCCGATATCTGTGGTGCTGTAGATGCGCTGCCAATGGCCGGGGAGGAGCAGCAAGAGCTTGACTGGCTGGCACTTTTGGTGTGGGAGCAATCGTCCAATGTTCGTGATTTTTCGGGGGTTCTTTTCAGTGGGAGCCCAGGTGCAGCGGGTGGTAAACGTCGAAGCCCTGTTCGTCAGGGAAAGTCCAGAGCCCTGATGTCTGTGGTGCTGTAGATGCGCTGGGAATGGCCGGTGAGGAGCAGCAAGAGCTTGACTGGCTGGCACTTTCGGTGTGGGAGCAATTGTCCGACGTTCGTGATTTTTCGGGGTTTTATTTCAGTTGGCGCCCAGGTGCAGCTGGTGGTAAACTTCGAAGCCCTGTTGGTCAGGGAAAGCCCGGAGCCCCGATGTCTGTGGTGCTGTAGATGCGCTGGGAATGGCTGGTGAGAAGCAGCATGAGCTTGACTGGCTGGCATTTAAGGTGTGGCAGGAATACTCTGATGTTCGTGATATTTCGTTTATTTTTTTTAGTGGGCGCCCATGTGCAGCGGGTGGTAAACGTCGAAGCCCTGTTGGTCAGGGAAAGCCCGGAGCCCCGATGTCTGTGGTGCTGTAGATGGGCTGCCAAATTCCGGTGAGGAGCAGCAAGAGCTTGACTGGCTGGCACTTTTGGTGTGGGAGCAATCGTCCGACGTTCGTGATTTTTCGGGGTTTTTTTTTCAGTGGGCACCCAGGTGCAGCTGGTGGTAAATGTCGAAGCCCTGTTCGTCAGGGAAAGCCCGGAGCCCCGATGTCTGTGGCGCTGTAGATGCGCTGGGAATGGCTGGTTGGAAGCAGCAAGAGCTTGACTGGCTGGCACTTTCGGTGTGGGATCAATCGTCCGACGTTTTTGATTTTTCAGGGTTTTTTTTTCAGTGGGCAACCAGGTGCAGCTGGTGGTAAACGTCGAAGCCCTGTTGGTCAGGGAAAGCCCGGAGCCGCGATGTCTGTGGCGCTGTAGATGCGCTGGGAATGGCTGGTGAGGAGCAGCAAGAGCTTGACTGGCTGGCACTTTTGCTGTGGGAGGAATCGTCCGACGTTCGTGATTTTTCTTTTATTTTTTTCAGCGGGCGCTCAATTTCAGCTGGTGGTAAACGTTGAAGCCCTGTTTGTCAGGGAAAGCGCAGAACCCCGATGTCTGTGGTGCTGTAGATGCACTGCCAAAGTCTTGTGAGTAGCAGCAAGAGTTTAAGTTGCTGGCACTTTTGGTGTGGGAGCAATCGTCCGATGTTCGTGATTTTTCGGGGTTTTATTTCAGTGGGCGCCCAGGTGCAGCTGGTGGTAAATGTCGAAGCCGTGTTTGTCAGGGAAAGCCCAGAGCCCCGATGTCTGTGGTGCTGTAGATGCGCTGGGAATGGGAGGTGAGGAGCAGCAAGAGCTTGAGTTGCTGGCACTTTCGGTGTGGGAGCAATCGTCCGACGTTCGTGATTTTTCGGGGTTTTATTTCAGTGGGAGCCCAGGTGCAGCTGGTGGTAAACGTCGAAGCCCTGTTGGTCAGGGAAAGCCCGGAGCCCCGATGTCTGTGGTGCTGTAGATGCGCTGGGAATGGCCGGTGAGGAGCAGCAAGAGCTTGACTGGCTGGCACTTTTGGTGTGGGAGCAATAGTCCGATGTTTGTGATTTTTCGGGGTTTTATTTCAGTGGGCGCCCAGGTGCAGCTGGTGGTAAACGTCGAAGCCCTGTTGGTCAGGGAAAGCCCGGAGCCCCGATGTCTGTGGTGCTGTAGATGCACTGCCAAAGTCCGGTGAGGAGCAGCAAGAGCTTGACTGGCTGGCACTTTGGGTGTGGGAGCAATCGTCCGACGTTCGTGATTTTTGGGGGTTTTATTTCAGTGGGTGACCAGGTGCAGCTGGTGGTAAATGTCGAAGCCCTGTTGGTCAGGGAAAGCCCGGAGCCCCGATGTCTGTGGTGCTGTAGTTGCGCTGCCAATGGCCGGTGAGGAGCAGCAAGAGCTTGAGTTGCTGGCACTTTCGGTGTGGGAGCAATCGTCCGACGTTTGTGATTTTTCAGGGTTTTTTTTCAGTGTGTAACCAGGTGCAGCTGGTGGTAAATGTCGAAGCCCTGTTGGTCAGGGAAAGCCCGGAGCCGCGATGTCTGTGGTGCTGTAGATGCGCTGGGAATGGCCGGTGAGGAGCAGCAAGAGCTTGATTTGCTGGCACTTTCGGTGTGGGAGCAATCGTGCGATGTTCGTGATTTTTCGTTTATTTTTTTCAGTGGGCGCCCAGGTGCAGCTGGTGGTAAACGTTGAAGCCCTGTTGTTCAGGGAAAGCCCGGAGCCCCGATGTCTGTGGTGCTGTAGATGCACTGCCAAAGTCCGGTGAGTAGCAGCAAGAGCTTGAGTTGCTGGCACTTTCGGTGTGGGAGGAGTCGTCCGACGTTCGTGATTTTTCGGGGTTTTACTTTCAGTGGGCGCCCAGGTGCAGCTGATGGTAAATGTCGAAGCCCTGTTCATCAGGGAAAGCCCGGAGCCCCGATGTCTGTGGTGCTGTAGATGGGCTGGCAATGGCCGGTAAGGAGCAGCAAGAGCTTGACTGGCTGGCACTTTCGGTGTGCGAGCAATCGTCCGACGTTCGTGATTCTTCGGGGTTTTACTTTCAGTGGGCGCCCAGGTGCAGCTGGTGGTAAATGTCGAAGCCCTGTTGGTCAGGGAAAGCCCGGAGCCCCGATGTCTGTGGTGCTGTAGATGCGCTGCCAATGGGCGGTGAGGAGCAGCAAGACCTTGACAGGCTGGCACTTTCGTTGTGGGAGCAATCGTCCGACGTTCGTGATTTTTCGGGGTTTTATTTCAGTGGGCGCCCAGGTGCAGCTGGTGGTAAATGTCGAAGCCCTGTTGGTCAGGGAAAGCCCGGAGCCCCGATGTCTGTGGTGCTGTAGATGCGCTGGGAATGGCCGGTGAGGAGCAGCAAGAGCTTGACTGGCTGGCACTTTCGTTGTGGGAGCAATCGTCCGACGTTCGTGATTTTTCGTTTATTTTTTTCAGTGGGCGCCCAGGTGCAGCGGGTGGTAAACGTCGAAGCCCAGTTGGTCAGGGAAAGCCCGGAGCCCCGATGTCTGTGGTGCTGTAGATGCGCTGGGAATGGCCGGTGAAGAGCAGCAGGAGCTTGAGTTGCTGGCACTTTCGGTGTGGGAGTAATCGTCCGACGTTCGTGATTTTTCGGGGTTCTTTTCAGTGGGAGCCCAGGTGCAGCTGGTGGTAAACGTCGAAGCCCTGATCGTCACGGAAAGTCCAGAGCCCTGATGTCTGTGGTGCTGTAGATGCGCTGGGAATGGGCGGTGAGGAGCAGCAAGAGCTTGACAGGCTGGCATTTAAGGTGTGGCAGGAATCGTCCAACGTTTGTGATTTTTCGGGGTTTTTTTTCAGTGGGCGCCCAGGTGCAGCTGGTGGTAAACATCGAAGCCCTGTTGGTCAGGGAAAGCCCGGAGCCCCGATGTCTGTGGTGCTGTAGATGCACTGCCAAAGTCCGGTGAGAAGCAGCATGAGCTTGAGTTGCTGGCACTTTCGGTGTGGGAGTAATCGTCCGACGTTCGTGATTTTTCGGGGTTTTTTTTCAGTGGGAGCGCAGGTGCACCTGGTGGTAAACGTCGAAGCCCTGTTGGTCAGGGAAAGCCCGGAGCCGCGATGTCTGTGGTGCTGTAGATGCACTGCCAAAGTCCGGTGAGAAGCAGCATGAGCTTGAGTTGCTGGCACTTTCGGTGTGGGAGCAATCGTCTGATGTTCGTGATATTTCGTTATTTTTTTCAGTGGGCGCCCAGGTGCAGCTGATGGTAAATGTCGAAGGCCTGTTGGTCAGGGAAAGCCCGGAGCCCCGATGTCTGTGGTGCTGTACATGCGCTGCCAATGGCCGGTGAGCAGCAGCAAGAGCTTGACTGGCTGGCACTTTCGGTGTGGGAGCAATCGTCCGTCGTTTTTAATTTTTCAGGGTTTTTTTTCAGTGGGCGCCCAGGTTCAGCTGGTGGTAAACTTCTGAGCCCTGTTGGTCAGGGAAAGCCCGGAGCCCCGATGTCTGTCGTGCTGTAGATGCGCGGCCAATGGCCGGTGAGGAGCAGCAAGAGCTTGACAGGCTGGCACTTTCGGTGTGGGAGCAATCGTCCGACGTTCGTGATTTTTCGGAGTTTTATTTCAGTGTGCGCCCAGGTGCAGCTGGTGGTAAACGTCGAAGCCCTGTTGGTCAGGGAAAGCTCGGAGCCCCGATGTCTGTGGTGCTGTAGATGCGCTGCCAATGGCCGGTGAGGAGCAGCAAGAGCTTGACTGGCTGGCACTTTCGGTGTGGGAGCAATCGTCCGACGTTTGTTATTTTTCGGGGTTTTATTTCAGTGGGCGCCCAGGTGCAGCTGGTGGTAAACGTCGAAGCCCTGTTGGTCAGGGAAAGCCCGGAGCCCCGATGTCTGTGGTGCTGTAGATGCGCTGGGAATGGGAGGTGAGTAGCAGCAAGAGCTTGACTGGCTGGCACTTTCGGTGTGGGAGCAATTGTCCGACGTTTGTGATTTTTCGTTTATTTTTTTCAGTGGGCGCCCAGGTGCAGTGGGTGGTAAACGTCGAAGCCCTGTTCATCAGGGAAAGCCCGGAGCCCCGATGTCTGTGGGGCTGTAGATGGGCTGGCAATGGCCGGTGAGGAGCAGCAAGAGCTTGACTGGCTGGCACTTTCGGTGTGCGATCAATCGTCCGACGTTCATGATTTTTGGGGGTTTTATTTCAGTGGGGGCCCAGGTTCAGCTGGTGGTAAACGTCGAAGCCCAGTTGGTCAGGGAAAGCCCGGAGCCCCGATGTCTGTGGTGCTGTAGATGCGCTGGGAATGGGAGGTGAGTAGCAGCAAGAGCTTGAGTTGCTGGAACTTTCAGTGTGGGAGCAATCGTCCGACGTTCGTGATTTTTCGGGGTTTTATTTCAGTGGGCGCCCAGGTGCAGCTGGTGGTAAATGTCGAAGCCCTGTTGGTCAGGTAAATCCCGGAGCCCCGATGTCTGTGGTGCTGTAGATGCGCTGCCAATGGCCGGTGAGGAGCAGCAAGAGCTTGACTGTCTGGCACTTTCGGTGTGGGAGCAATCTTAGGACGTTTGTGATTTTTGGGGATTTTTATTCACTGGGCGCCCAGGTTCAGCTGGTGGTAAACGTTGAAGCCCTGTTGGTCAGGGAAAGCCCGGAGCCCCGATGTCTGTGCTGCTGTAGATGTGCTGCCTATGGCCGGTGAGGAGCAGCAAGAGCTTGACTGGCTGGCACTTTGGGTGTGCGAGCAATCGTCGGACGTTCGTGATTTTTCGGGGTTTTATTTCAGTGGGCGCCCAGGTGCAGCTGGTGGTAAACGTCGAAGCCCTGTTGGTCAGGGAAAGGTCGGAGCCCCGATATCTGTGATGCTGTAGATGCGCTGGGAATGGCCGGTGAGGAGCAGCAAGAGCTTGACAGGCTGGCACTTTCGGTGTGGGAGTAATAGTCCGATGTTCGTGATTTTTCGTTTATTTTTTCCAGTGGGAGCCCAGGTTTAGCTAGTTGTAAACGTCGAAGCCCTGTTGGTCAGGGAAAGCCCGGAGCCCCGATGTCTGTGGTGCTGTAGATGCGCTGGGAATGGCCGGTGAGGAGAAGCAAGAGCTTATGTTGCTGGCACTTTCGGTGTGGGAGCAATCGTCCGACGTTCGTGATTTTTCGGGGTTTTATTTCACTGGGCGCCCCGGTTCAGCTGGTGGTAAACGTCTAAGCCCTGTTGGTCAGGGAAAGCCCGGAGCCCCGATGTCTGTTGTGCTGTAGATGCGCTGGGAATGGCCCGTGAGGAGCAGCAAGAGCTTGTGTTGCTGGTACTTTCGGTGTGGGAGCAATCGTCCGACGTTTTTGATTTTTCAGGGTTTTTTTTCAGTGGGTGCCCAGGTGCAGCTGGTGGTAAACGTCGAAGCCCTGTTGGTCAGGGAAGGCCCGGAGCCCCGATGTCTGTGGTGCTGTAGATGCGCTGGGAATGGCTGGTGAGGAGCAGCAAGAGCTTGACAGGCTGGCACTTTCGGTGTGGGAGCAATCGTCCGACGTTTTTGATGTTTCAGGGTTTTTTTTCAGTGTGCGCCCAGCTGCAGCTGGTGGTAAACGTCGAAGCCCTGTTGGTCAGGGAAAGCCCGGAGCCCCGATGTCTGTGGTGCTGTAGATGCGCTGGGAATGGCTGGTTAGGAGCAGCAAGAGCTTGACAGGCTGGCACTTTCGGTGTGGGAGCAATCGTCCGACGTTTTTGATGTTTCAGGGTTTTTTTTCAGTGTGCGCCCAGCTGCAGCTGGTGGTAAACGTCGAAGCCCTGTTGGTCAGGGAAAGCCCGGAGCCCCGATGTCTGTAGTGCTGTAGATGCGCTGGGAATGGCCGGTGAGTAGCAGCAAGAGCTTGAGTTGCTGGCACTTTCGGTGTGGGAGTAATCGTCCGATGTTCGTGATTTTTCGGGGTTCTTTTCAGTGGGAGCCCAGGTGCAGCGGGTGGTAAACGTCGAATCCCTGTTAGTCAGGGAAAGCCCGGAGCCCTGATATCTGTGGTGCTGTAGATGCACTGCCAATGCCCGGTGAGGAGCAGGAAGAGCTTGACTGGCTGGCACTTTTGGTGTGGGAGCAATCGTCCGACGTTTGTGATTTTTCGGGGTTCTTTTCAGTGGGAGCCCAGGTGCAGCGGGTGGTAAACGTCGAAGACCTGTTGGTCAGGGAAAGCCTGGAGCCCCGATGTCTGTGGTGCTGTAGATGCGCCTCCAATGGCCGGTGAGGAGCAGCAAGAGCTTGACTGGCTGGCACTTTCGCTGTGGGAGCAATCGTCCGACTTTTGTTATTTTTCGTTTATTTTTTTCAGTGGGCGCCCAGGTGCACCTGGTGGTAAATGTCGAAGCCCTGTTGGTCAGGGAAAGCCCAGAGCCGCGATGTCTGTGGTGCTGTAGATGCGCTGGGAATGGCCGGTGAGGAGCAGCAAGAGCTTGAGTTGCTGGCACTTTTGGTGTGGGAGCAATCGTCCGACGTTCGTGATTTTT
The DNA here is from genome assembly GCF_036417535.1 of Chlamydotis macqueenii. NCBI lineage: Eukaryota > Metazoa > Chordata > Aves > Otidiformes > Otididae > Chlamydotis > Chlamydotis macqueenii. The sequence goes on from NW_028239226.1 coordinate 62,012, forward strand.
CGGGGTTTTATTTCAGTGGGCGCCCAGGTGCAGCTGGTGGTAAACGTCGAAGCCCTGTTGGTCAGGGAAAGCCCGGAGCCCCGGTATCTGTGGTGCTGTAGATGCGCTGGGAATGGCTGGTGAGAAGCACCAAGAGCTTGACTGGCTGGCACTTTTGGTGTGGGAGCAATCGTCCGACGTTTCTGATTTTTCGGGGTTCTTTTCAGTGGGCGCCCAGGTGCAGCTGGTGGTAAACGTCGAAGCCCTGTTGGTCAGGGAAAGCCCGGAGCCCCGATGTCTGTGATGCTGTAGATGCGCTGGGAATGGCCGGTGAGGAGCAGCAAGAGCTTGACAGGCTGGCACATTCGGTGTGGGAGCAATCGTCTGACGTTCGTGATTTTTCGGGGTATTTTTTCAGTGGGCGACCAGGTACACCTGGTGGTAAACGTCGAAGCCCTTTTGGTCAGGGAAAGCCCAGAGCCCCGATGTCTGTGGTGCTGTAGATGCGCTGCCAATGGCCGGTGAGGAGCAGCAAGAGCTTGACTGGCTGGCACTTTTGGTGTGGGAGCAATCGTCCGACGTTCGTGATTTTTCGGGGTTTTTTTTCAGTGGGAGCCGAAGTGCAGCTGGTGGTAAACGTCGAAGCCCTGTTGGTCAGGGAAAGCCCGGAGCCCCGGTATCTGTGGTGCTGTAGATGCGCTGGGAATGGCCGGTGAGGAGCAGCAAGAGCTTGACTGGCTGGCACTTTTGGTGTGGGAGCAATCGTCCGACGTTCGTGATTTTTCATTTATTTTTTTCAGTGGGCGCCCAGGTTCAGCTGGTGGTAAACGTCGAAGCCCTGTTGGTCAGGGAAAGCGGAGAACGCCGATGTCTGTGGTGCTGTAGATGCGCTGCCAATGGCCAGTGAGGAGCAGCAAGAGCTTGACTGGCTGGCACTTTTGGTGTGGGAGCAATCGTCCGACGTTTGTGATTATTCGGGGTTTTTTTTCAGTGGGAGCCCAGGTGCAGCTGGTGGTAACAGTCAAAGCCCTGTTGGTCAGGGAAAGTCCAGAGCCCTGATGTCTGTGGTGCTGTAGATGCGCTGGGAATGGGCGGTGAGGAGCAGCAAGAGCTTGACAGGCTGGCATTTAAGGTGTGGCAGGAATCGTCCAACATTTGTGATTTTTCAGGGTTTTTTTTCAGTGGGCGCCCATGTGCAGCTGGTGGTAAACGTCGAACCCCTGTTTGTCAGCGAAAGCCCGGAGCCCCGATGTCTGTGGTGCTGTAGATGCGCTGCCAATGGCTGGTGAGGAGCAGCAAGAGCTTGTGTTGCTGGCACTTTTGGTGTGGGAGCAATCGTCGGACGTTTGTGATTTTTGGGGATTTTTATTCACTGGGCGCCCAGGTGCAGCTGGTGGTAAACGTCGAAGCCCTCTTGGTCAGGGAAAGCTCGGAGCCCCGATATCTGTGGTGCTGTAGATGCGCTGCCAATGGCCGGGGAGGAGCAGCAAGAGCTTGACTGGCTGGCACTTTTGGTGTGGGAGCAATCGTCCAATGTTTGTGATTTTTCGGGGGTTCTTTTCAGTGGGAGCCCAGGTGCAGCGGGTGGTAAACGTCGAAGCCCTGTTCGTCAGGGAAAGTCCAGAGCCCTGATGTCTGTGGTGCTGTAGATGCGCTGGGAATGGCCGGTGAGGAGCAGCAAGAGCTTGACTGGCTGGCACTTTCGGTGTGGAAGCAATTGTCCGACGTTCGTGATTTTTCGGGGTTTTATTTCAGTTGGCGCCCAGGTGCAGCTGGTGGTAAACTTCGAAGCCCTGATGGTCAGGGAAAGCCCGGAGCCCCGATGTCTGTGGTGCTGTAGATGCGCTGGGAATGGCTGGTGAGAAGCAGCATGAGCTTGACTGGCTGGCATTTAAGGTGTGGCAGGAATACTCTGATGTTCGTGATATTTCGTTTATTTTTTTTAGTGGGCGCCCATGTGCAGCGGGTGGTAAACGTCGAAGCCCTGTTGGTCAGGGAAAGCCCGGAGCCCCGATGTCTGTGGTGCTGTAGATGGGCTGCCAAATTCCGGTGAGGAGCAGCAAGAGCTTGACTGGCTGGCACTTTTGGTGTGGGAGCAATCGTCCGACGTTCGTGATTTTTCGGGGTTTTTTTTTCAGTGGGCACCCAGGTGCAGCTGGTGGTAAATGTCGAAGCCCGGTTCGTCAGGGAAAGCCCGGAGCCCCGATGTCTGTGGCGCTGTAGATGCGCTGGGAATGGCTGGTTGGAAGCAGCAAGAGCTTGACTGGCTGGCACTTTCGGTGTGGGATCAATCGTCCGACGTTTTTGATTTTTCAGGGTTTTTTTTTCAGTGGGCAACCAGGTGCAGCTGGTGGTAAACGTCGAAGCCCTGTTGGTCAGGGAAAGCCCGGAGCCGCGATGTCTGTGGCGCTGTAGATGCGCTGGGAATGGCTGGTGAGGAGCAGCAAGAGCTTGACTGGCTGGCACTTTTGCTGTGGGAGGAATCGTCCGACGTTCGTGATTTTTCTTTTTTTTTTTTCAGCGGGCGCCCAATTTCAGCTGGTGGTAAACGTCGAAGCCCTGTTGGTCAGGGAAAGCGCAGAACCCCGATGTCTGTGGTGCTGTAGATGCACTGCCAAAGTCTTGTGAGTAGCAGCAAGAGTTTAAGTTGCTGGCACTTTTGGTGTGGGAGCAATCGTCCGATGTTCGTGATTTTTCGGGGTTTTATTTCAGTGGGCGCCCAGGTGCAGCTGGTGGTAAATGTCGAAGCCGTGTTTGTCAGGGAAAGCCCAGAGCCCCGATGTCTGTGGTGCTGTAGATGCGCTGGGAATGGGAGGTGAGGAGCAGCAAGAGCTTGAGTTGCTGGCACTTTTGGTGTGGGAGCAATCGTCCGACGTTCGTGATTTTTCGGGGTTTTATTTCAGTGGGAGCCCAGGTGCAGCTGGTGGTAAACGTCGAAGCCCTGTTGGTCAGGGAAAGCCCGGAGCCCCGATGTCTGTGGTGCTGTAGATGCGCTTCCAATGGCCGGTGAGGAGCAGCAAGAGCTTGACTGGCTGGCACTTTTGGTGTGGGAGCAATCGTCCGACGTTTGTGTTTTTTTCGGGTTTTTTTTTTAATGGGCACCCATGTTCAGCTGGTGGTAAACGTCGAAGTGCTGTTAGTCAGGGAAAGTCCGGAGCCCAAATGTCTGTGGTACTGTAGATGCGCTGGGAATGGGCGGTGATTAGCAGCAAGAGCCTGACTGGCTGGCACTTTCGGTGTGGGAGAAATCGTCCGATCTTCGTGATTTTTCAAGGTTTTTTTTCAGTGGGTGCCCAGGTGCAGCTGCTGGTAAACGTCTAAGCCCTGTTGGTCATGGAAAGCCCGGAGCCCCGATGTCTGTGGTGCTGTAGATGCGCTGGGTATGGGCAGTGAGCAGCAGCAAGAGCTTGTGTTGCTGGCACTTTCAATGTGGGAGCAATCGTCCGATGTTCCTGATTTTTAGGGGTTTTTTTCAGTGGGCGCCCAGGTGCAGCTGGTGGTAAACGTCGAAGCCCTGTTGGTCAGGGAAAGCCCGGAGTTGTGATGTCTGTGGTGCTGTACATGCGCTGCCAATGGGCGGTGATTAGCAGCAAGAGCTTGACTGTCTGGCACTTTTGGTGTGGGAGCAATCGTCCGACGTTTTTGATTTTTCAGGGTTTTTTTTCAGTGGGCAACCAGGTGCAGCTGGTGGTAAATGTCAAAGGCCTGTTGGTCAGGGAAAGCCCGGAGCCGCGATGTCTGTGGTGCTCTAGATGCGCTGGGAATGGGCGGTCAGGAGCAGGAAGAGCTTGTGTTGCTGGCACTTTCGGTGTGGGAGCAATCGTCCGATGTTCATGATTTTTCGTTTATTTTTTTCAGTGGGTGCCGAGGTGCAGCGGGTGGTATAACGTCAAAGCCCTGTTGGTCAGGGAAAGCCCGGAGCCCCGATGTCTGTGGTGCTGTAGATGCGCTGGGAATGGAAGGTGAGGAGCACCTACAGCTTGACTGGCTGGCAATTTCGGTGTGGGAGCAATTGTCCGACGTTCGTGATTTTTCGGGGTTCTTTTCAGTGGGCGCCCAGGTTCAGCTGGTGGTAAACGTCGAAGCCCTGTTGGTCAGGGAAAGCCCGGAGCCCCGATGTCTGTGGTGCTGTAGATGCGCTGCCAATGGCTGGGGAGGAGCAGCAAGAGCTTGACTGGCTGGCACTTTCGGTGTGGGAGCAATTGTCCGACGTTTTTGATTTTTTAGGGTTTTTTTTTCAGTGGGCGCCCAGGTTCAGCTGGTGGTAAATGTCGAAGCCCTGTTGGTCAGGGAAAGCCCGGAGCCCCGATGTCTGTGGTGCTGTAGATGCGCTGGTAATGCCCGGTGAGGAGCAGCTAGAGGTTGACTGTCTGGCACTTTCGGTGTGGGAGCAATTGTCCGACGTTCGTGATTTTTCGGGGTTTTATTTCAGTGGGCGCCCAGGTGCAGCTGGTGGTAAACGTCGAAGCCCTGTTGGTCAGGGAAAGCCCGGAGCCCCGATGTCTGTGGTGCTGTAGATGCGCTGGGAACGGCTGGTGAGAAGCAGCATGAGCTTGACTGGCTGGCATTTAAGGTGTGGCAGGAATCGTCTGATGTTCGTGATATTTCGTTTATTTTTTTTAGTGGGCGCCCATGTGCAGCTGGTGGTAAACGTCGAAGCCCTGTTGGTCAGGGAAAGCCCGGAGCCCCGATGTCTGTGGTGCTGTAGATGCGCTGGGAATGGCCGGTGAGGAGCAGCAAGAGCTTGACTGGCTGGCACTTTCGTTGTGGGAGCAATCGTCCGACGTTCGTGATTTTTCGGGGTTTTATTTCAGTGGGCGCCCAGCTGCAGCTGGTGGTAAACGTCGAAGCCCTGTTGGTCAGGGAAAGCCCGGAGCCCCGATGTCTGTGGCGCTGTAGATGCGCTGGGAATGGCTGGTTAGAAGCAGCATGAGCTTGACTGGCTGGCACTTTTGGTGTGGGAGCAATCGTCCGACGTTCGTGATTTTTCGGGGTTATTTTCAGTGGGAGCCCAGGTTCAGCGAGTGGTAAACCTCGAAGCCCTGTTGGTCAGGGAAAGCCCGGAGCCCCGATGTCTGTGGTGTTGTAGATGCACTGCCACTGTCCGGTGAGGAGCAGCAAGAGCTTGACTGGCTGGCACTTTGGGTGTGGGAGCAGTCGTCCGACGTTCGTGATTTTTCGGGGTTTTTTTCAGTGGGCGCCCAGGTGCAGCTGGTGGTAAACGTCGAAGCCCTGTTGGTCAGGGAAAGCCCGGAGCCGCGATGTCTGTGGTGCTGTAGATGCACTGCCAAAGTCCGGTGAGGAACAGCAAGAGCTTGAGTTGCTGGCACTTTCTGTGTGGGAGGAATCGTCCGACGTTTGTGATTTTTCGGGGTTTTATTTCAGTGGGCGCCCAGGTTCAGCTGGTGGTAAACATCGAAGCCCTGTTTGTCAGGGAAAGCCCAGAGCCCGGATGTCTGTGGTGCTGTAGATGCGCTGCCAGTGGCCGGTGAGGAGCAGCAAGAGCTTGAGTTGCTGGAACTTTCGGTGTGGGAGCAATTGTCCGATGTTCGTGATTTTTCGGGGTTCTTTTCAGTGGGAGCCCAGGTTCAGCGAGTGGTAAACGTCGAAGCCCTGTTGGTCAGGGAAAGCACGGAGCCCCGATGTCTGTGGTGCTGTAGATGCGCTGCCAAAGTCCGGTGAGGAGCAGCAAGAGCTTGAGTTGCTGGCACTTTCGGTGTGGGAGCAATCGTCCGATGTTCGTGATTTTTCGGGGTTCTTTTCAGTTGGCGCCCAGGCTCAGCTGGTGGTAAACGTCGAAGCCCTGTTGGTCCGGGAAAGCCCAGAGCCCCGATGTCTGTGGTGCTGTAGATGCGCTGCCAATGGCCGGTGAGGAACAGCAAGAGCTTGACAGGCTGGCACTTTCGGTGTGGGATCAATCGTCCGACGTTTTTGATTTTTCAGGGTTTTTTTTTCAGTGGGCAACCAGGTGCAGCTGGTGGTAAACGTCGAAGCCCTGTTGGTCAGGGAAAGCCCGGAGCCGCGATGTCTGTGGTGCTGTAGATGCGCTGGGAATGGCCGGTGAGGAGCAGCAAGAGCTTGACTGGCTGGCACTTTTGGTGTGGGAGCAATCGTCCGACGTTCGTGATTTTTCTTTTATTTTTTTCAGCGGGCGCCCAGGTGCAGCTGGTGGTAAACGTCGAAGCCCTGTTTGTCAGGGAAAGCCCAGAGCCCCGATGTCTGTGGTGCTGTAGATGCGCTGGGAATGGGAGGTGAGGAGCAGCAAGAGCTTGAGTTGCTGGCACTTTTGGTGTGGGAGCAATCGTCCGACGTTCGTGATTTTTCGGGGTTTTATTTCAGTGGGTGCCCAGGTGCAGCAGGTGGTAAATGTCGAAGCCCTGTTCGTCAGGGAAAGCCCGGAGCCCCGATGTCTGTGGTGCTGTAGATGCACTGCCACTGTCCGGTGAGGAGCAGCAAGAGCTTGACTGGCTGGCACTTTTGGTGTGGGAGCAATCGTCCGACGTTCGTCATTTTTCAGGGTTTTTTTTCAGGGGGCGCCCAGGTTCAGCTAGTGGTAAACGTCAAAGCCCTGTTGGTCAGGGAAAGCGCAGGACCCCGATGTCTGTGGTGCTGTAGATGCGCTGCCAAAGTCCGGTCAGGAGCAGCAAGAGCTTGACTGGCTGGCACTTTCGGTGTGGGAGCAATCGTCCGACGTTCGTGATTTTTCGGGCTTTTATTTCAGTGGGCGCCCAGGTTCAGCTGGTGGTAAACGTCGAAGCCCTGTTGGTCAGGGAACGCCCGGAGCCCCGGTGTCGGTGGTGCTGTAGATGCGCTGGGAATGGCCGGTGAGGAGCAGCAAGAGCTTGACTGGCTGGCACTTTTGGTGTGGGAGCAATCGTCCGACGTTCGTGATTTTTCATTTATTTTTTTCAGTGGGCGCCCAGGTGCAGCTGGTGGTAAACGTCGAAGCCCTGTTGTTCAGGGAAAGCGCAGAACCCCGATGTCTGTGGTGCTGTAGATGCACTGCCAAAGTCCGGTGAGTACCAGCAAGAGCTTGAGTTGCTGGCACTTTCGGTGTGGGAGCAATCGTCCGACGTTCGTGATTTTTCGGGGTTTTATTTCAGTGGGCGCCCAGGTTCAGCTGGTGGTAAACGTCGAAGCCCTGTTGGTCAGGGAAAGCGTAGAGCCCCGATGTCTGTGGTGCTGTAGATGCGCTGGGAATGGCCGCTGAGGAGCAGCAAGAGCTTGTGTTGCTGGCACTTTTGGTGTGGGAGCAATTGTCCGACGTTCGTGATTTTTCGGGGTTTTATTTCAGTGGGCGCCCAGGTGCAGCGGGTGGTAAACGTCGAAGCCCTGTTGGTCAGGGAAAGCGTAGAGCCCCGATGTCTGTGGTGCTGTAGATGCGCTGGGAATGGCCGCTGAGGAGCAGCAAGAGCTTGAGTTGCTGGCACTTTCGGTGTGGGAGCAATTGTCCGACGTTCGTGATTTTTCGGGGTTCTTTTCAGTGGGCGCCCAGGTTCAGCTGGTGGTAAACGTTGAAGCCCTGTTGGTCAGGGAAAGTCCAGAGCCCTGATGTCTGTGGTGCTGTAGATGCGCTGGGAATGGGCGGTGAGTAGCAGCAAGAGCTTGACAGGCTGGCATTTAAGGTGTGGGAGCAATCGTCCGACGTTCGTGATTTTTCGGGGTTTTATTTCAGTGGGCGCCCAGGTGCAGCGGGTGGTAAACGTCGAAGCCCTGTTGGTCAGGGAAAGCCCGGAGCCGCGATGTCTGTGGTGCTGTAGATGCGCTGCCAATGGGCGGTGAGTAGCAGCAAGAGCTTGGCTGGCTGGCATTTAAGGTGTGGCAGGAATCGTCTGACATTTGTGATTTTTGGGGTTTTTTTTTCAGGGGGCACCCAGGTGCAGCTGGTGGTAAATGTCGAAGCCCTGTTGTTCAGGGAAAGCGCAGAACCCCGATGTCTGTGGTGCTGTAGATGCACTGGGAATGGCCGGTGAGTAGCAGCAAGAGCTTGAGTTGCTGGCACTTTCGGTGTGGGAGGAATCGTCCGACGTTCGTGATTTTTCGGGGTTTTTTTCAGCGGGCTCCGAGGTGCAGCTGGTGGTAAACGTTGAAGCCCTGTCGGTCAGGGAAAGCTCGGAGCCCCGATATCTGTGGTGCTGTAGATGCGCTGCCAATGGCCGGTGAGGAGCAGCAAGAGCTTGACTGGCTGGCACTTTGGGTGTGGGAGCAATCGTCGGACGTTCGTGATTTTTCGGGGTTTTATTTCAGTGGGCGCCCAGGTGCAGCTGGTGGTAAACGTCGAAGCCCTGTTGGTCAGGGAAAGCCCGGAGCCCCGATGTCGGTGGTGCTGTAGATGCGCTGGGAATGGCCGGTGTTCAGCAGCTAGAGCTTGACTGTCTGGCACTTTTGGTGTGGGAGCAATCGTCCGACGTTCGTGATTTTTTGGGGTTCTTTTCAGTGGGAGCCCAGGTTCAGCGAGTGGTAAACGTCGAAGCCCTGTTGGTCAGGGAAAGCCCGGAGCCCCGATGTCTGTGGTGCTGTAGATGCGCTGGGAATGGGCGGTGAGGAGCAGCAGGAGCTTCAGTTGCTGGCACTTTCAGTGTGGGAGCAATCGTCGGACGTTTGTGATTTTTGGGGATTTTTATTCACTGGGCGCCCAGGTTCAGTAGGTGGTAAACATCGAAGGCCTGTTGGTCAGGGAAAGCCCAGAGCCCCGATGTCTGTGGTGCTGTAGATGCGCTGGGAATGGCCGGTGAGGAGCAGCAAGAGCTTGACAGGCTGGCATTTAAGGTGTGGCAGGAATCGTCCGACGTTCGTGATTTTTGGGGTTTTTTTTTCAGGGGGCACCCAGGTGCAGCTGGTGGTAAATGTCGAAGCCCTGTTGGTCAGGGAAAGCCCGGAGCCCCGATGTCTGTGGTGCTGTAGATGCACTGCCAAAGTCCGGTGAGGAGCAGCAAGAGCTTGACAGGCTGGCACTTTCGGTGTGGGAGCAATCGTCCGACGTTCGTGATTTTTCGGGGTTCTTTTCAGTGGGAGCCCAGCTGCAGCGAGTGGTAAACGTCGAAGCCCTGTTGGTCAGGGAAAGCCCGGAGCCCCGATGTCTGTGGTGCTGTAGATGCGCTGGGAATGGGCGGTGAGGAGCAGCAAGAGCTTGACAGGCTGGCACTTTCGGTGTGGGAGCAATCGTCCGACGTTTTTGATTTTTCGTTTATTTTTTTCAGTGGGCGCCCAGGTTCAACTGGTGGTAAACGTCGAAGGCCTGTTGGTCAGGGAAAGCGCAGAGCCCCGATGTCTGTGGTGTTGTAGATGCGCTGCCAATAGCCGGTGAGGAGCAGCAAGAGGCTCACATGCTGGCACTTTCGTTGTGGGTGCAATCGTCCGACGTTCGTGATTTTTGCGGTTTTTTTTTCAGTGGGCGCCCAGGTGCAGCTGGTGGTAAACGTCGAAGCCCTGTTCGTCAGGGAAATTCCAGAGCCCTGATGTCTGTGGTGCTATAGATGCGCTGGGAATGTCCGGTGAGTAGCAGCAAGAGCTTGACAGGCTGGCATTTAAGGTGTGGCAGGAATCGTCCGACATTTGTGATTTTTGGAGTTTTTTTTTCAGGCGGCACCCAGGTGCAGCTGGTGGTAAACGTCGAAGCCCTGTTGGTCAGGGAAAGCCCGGAGCCCCGATGTCTGTGGTGCTGTAGATGCGCTGGGAATGGCCGGTGATGAGCAGCAAGAGCTTGACTGGCTGGCACTTTCGGTGTGGGAGCCATCGTCCGACGTTCGTGATTTTTCGTTTATTTTTTTCAGTGGGCGCCCAGGTGCACCTGGTGGTAAACGTCGAAGCCCAGTTGGTCAGGGAAAGCCCGGAGTCCCGATGTCTGTGGTGCTGTAGATGCGCTGCCAATGCCCGGTGAGGAGCAGCAAGAGCTTGACTGGCTGGCACTTTCAATGTGGGAACAATCGTCCGACGTTCGTGATTTTTTGGGTTTTTTTTCCAGTGGGCGCCCAGGTTCAGCTGGTGGTAAACGTCGAAGCCCTGTTGGTCAGGGAAAGCCCGGAGCCCCGATGTCTGTGGTGCTGTAGATGCGCTGGGAATGGCCGGTGAGGAGCAGCAAGAGATTGTGTTGCTGGCAATTTCGGTTTGGGTGCAATCGTCCGACGTTCGTGATTTTTTGGGGTTTTTTTCAGTGGGAGCCCAGGTGTAGCGAGTGGTAAACGTCGAAGCCCTGTTGGTCAGGGAAAGCCCGGAGCTCCGATGTCTGTGGTGCTGTAGATGCGCTGGGAATGGCCGGTGAGGAGCAGCAAGAGCTTGACTGGCTGGCACTTTCGGTGTCGGATCAATTGTACGACGTTTTTGATTTTTCAGGGTTTTTTTTCAGTGACCAACTAGGTGCAGCTGGTGGTAAATGTCGAAGGCCTGTTGGTCAGGGAAAGCCCAGAGCCGCGATGTCTGTGGTGCTGTAGATGCACTGGGAATGGCCGGTGAGGAGCAGCAAGAGCTTGAGTTGCTGGCACTTTCAGTGTGGGACGAATCGTCTGACGTTTTTGATTTTTCAGGGTTTTTTTTCAGTGGGTAACCAGGTGCAGCTGGTGGTAAATGTCGAAGCCCTGTTGGTGAGGGAAAGCCCGGAGCCGCGATGTCTGTGGTGCTGTAGATGCGCTGGGAATGGGCGGTGAGGAGCAGCAAGAGCTTGTGTTGCTGGCACTTTCGGTGTGGGAGCAATCGTCCGATGTTCGTGATTTTTCGGGGTTTTACTTTCAGTGGGCGCCCAGGTGCAGCTGGTGGTAAACGTTGAAGCCCTGTTGGTCAGGGAAAGCCCGGAGCCCCGATGTCTGTGGTGCTGTAGATGCCCTGCCAATGGGCGGTGAGTAGCAGCAAGAGCTTGAGTTGCTCGCAGTTTCGGTGTGGGAGCAATCGTCCGATATTCATGATTTTTCGTTTATTTTTTTCAGTGGGCGCCCACGTGCAGCTGGTGGTAAACGTCGAAGCCCTGTTGGTCAGGGAAAGCCCGGAGCCCCGATGTCTGTGGTGCTGTAGATGCGCTGCCACTCTCCGGTGAGGAGCAGCAAGAGCTTGAGTTGCTGGCACTTTCGTTGTGGGAGCAATCGTCCGACGTTTGTGATTTTTCGGGGTTTTATTTCAGTGGGCGCCCAGGTGCAGCTGGTGGTAAATATCGAAGCCCTGATGGTCAGGGAAAGCCCGGAGCCGCGATGTCTGTGGTGCTGTAGATGCGCTGCCAATGGCCGGTGAGGAGCAGCAAGAGCTTGACTGGCTGGCACTTTCAATGTGGGAACAATCGTCCGACGTTCGTGATTTTTCGCGTTTTTTTTCCAGTGGGCGCCCAGGTTCAGCTGGTGGTAAACGTCGAAGCCCTGTTCGTCAGGGAAAGCCCGGAGCCCCGATGTCTGTGGTGCTGTAGATGCGCTGGGAATGGGCGGTGAGGAGCAGCAAGAGCTTGACTGGCTGGCACTTTTGGTGTGGGAGCAATCGTCCGACGTTCGTGATTTTTCGGGCTTTTATTTCAGTGGGAGCCGAGGTGCAGCTGGTGGTAAATGTCGAAGCCCTGATGGTCAGGGAAAGCCCGGAGCCCCGATGTCTGTGGTGCTGTAGATGCACTGCCAAAGTCCGGTGAGCAGCAGCAAGAGCTTGACTGGCTGACACTTTGGGTGTGGGCGCAATCGTCGGACGTTCGTGATTTTTCGGGGTTTTATTTCAGTGGGCGCCCAGGTTCAGCTGGTGGTAAACTTCTAAGACCTGTTGGTCAGGGAAAGCCCGGAGCCCCGATGTCTGTGGTGATGTAGATGCGCTGGGAATGGCCGGTGTTCAGCAGCAAGAGCTTGACTGGCTGGCACTTTTGGTGTGGGAGCAATCGTCCGACGTTCGTGATTTTTCGGGGTTCTTTTCAGTGGGAGCCCAGGTTCAGCGAGTGGTAAACGTCGAAGGCCTGTTGGTCAGGGAAAGCCCGGAGCCCCAATGTCTGTGGTGCTGTAGATGCACTGCCACTGTCCGGTGAGGAGCAGCAAGAGCTTGACTGGCTGGCACTTTTGGTGTGGGAGCAATCGTCCGACGTTCGTCATTTTTCAGGGTTTTTTTTCAGTGGGCGCCCAGGTGCAGCTGGTGGTAAATGTCGAAGGCCTGTTGGTCAGGGAAAGCCCGGAGCCACGATGTCTGTGGTGCTGTAGATGCGCTGCCAATGGCCGGTGAGGAGCAGCAAGAGCTTGGCTGGCTGGCACTTTCGTTGTGGGAGCAATCGTCCAACGTTCGTGATTTTTCGGGGTTTTACTTTCAGTGGGCGCACAGGTGCAGCTGGTGGTAAATGTCGAAGCCATGTTGGTCAGGGAAAGCCCACAGCCCCGATGTCTGTGGTGCTGTAGATGCGTTGGGAATGGCCGGTGAGGAGCAGCAAGAGCATGACAGGCTGGCATTTAAGGTGTGGCAGGAATCGTCCGACGTTCGTGATTTTTCGGGGTTTTTTTTCAGGGGGCACCCAGGTGCAGCTGGTGGTAAATGTCGAAGCCCTGTTGGTCAGGGAAAGCCCGGAGCCCCGATGTCTGTGGTGCTGTAGATGCGCTGGGAATGGCTGGTGAGGAGCAGCATAGCTTGAGTTGCTGGCACTTTCGGTGTGGGAGCAATCGTCCGACGTTCGTGATTTTTCGGGGTTCTTTTCAGTGGGAGCCCAGCTGCAGCGAGTGGTAAACGTCGAAGCCCTGTTGGTCAGGGAAAGCCCGGAGCCCCGATGTCTCTGGTGCTGTAGATGCGCTGGGAATGGCCAGTGAGGAGCAGCAAGAGCTTGACAGGCTGGCACTTTCGGTGTGGGAGCAATCGTCCGATGTTCGTGATTTTTCGTTTATTTTTTTCAGTGGGCGCCCAGGTTCAGCTGGTGGTAAACGTCGAAGCCCTGTTGGTCAGGGAAAGCGCAGAACCCCAATGTATGTGGTGCTGTAGATGCACTGCCAAAGTCTGGTGAGTAGCAGCAAGAGCTTGAGTTGCTGGCACTTTCGTTGTGGGAGCAATCGTCCGACGTTCGTGATTTTTCGGAGTTTTATTTCAGTGGGCGCCCAGGTGCAGCTGGTGGTAAATGTCGAAGCCCTGTTGGTCAGGGAAAGCCCAGAGCCCCGATGTCTGTGGTGCTGTAGATGCACTGGGAGTGGCCGGGGAGGAGCAGCAAGAGCTTGACTGGCTGGCACTTTCGTTGTGGGAGCAATCGTCCGACGTTCGTGATTTTTCGTTTATTTTTTTCAGTGGGCGCCCAGGTGCAGCTGGTGGTAAACGTCGAAGCCCTGTTGGTCAGGGAAAGCCCGGAGCCCCGATGTCTGTGGTGCTGTAGATGCGCTGCCAAAGTCCGGTGAGGAGCAGCAAGAGCTTGAGTTGCTGGCACTTTCGGTGTGGGAGCAATCGTCTGACGTTCGTGATTTTTCGGGTTTTTTTTCCAGTGGGCGCCCAGGTGCAGCTGGTGGTAAACGTCGAAGCCCTGTTTGTCAGGGAAAGCCCGGAGCCCCGATGTCTGTGGTGCTGTAGATGCGCTGCGAATGGCCGGTGAGGAACAGCAGGAGCTTGTGTTGCTGGCACTTTCGGTGTGGGTGCAATCGTCCGACGTTCGTGATTTTTCGGGGTTCTTTTCAGTGGGAGCCCAGGTGCAGCGAGTGGTAAACGTCGAAGCCCTGTTGGTCAGGGAAAGCCCGGAGCCCCGATGTCTGTGGTGCTGTAGATGCGCTGGGAATGGACGGTGAGGAGCAGCAAGAGCTTGACTGGCTGGCACTTTTGGTGTGGGAGCAATTGTCCGATGTTCGTGATTTTTGGGGGTTTTATTTCAGTGGGCGCCCAGGTGCAGCTGGTGGTAAACGTCGAAGCCCTGTTGGTCAGGGAAAGCCCGGAGCCCCGATGTCTGTGGTGCTGTAGATGCGCTGGGAATGGCCGGTGAGGAGCAGCAAGAGCTTGACTGGCTGGCACTTTTGGTGTGGGAGCAATTGTCCGATGTTCGTGATTTTTCTTTTATTTTTTTAAGTGGGCGCCCAGGTTCAGCTGGTGGTAAATGTCGAAGCCCTGTTGGTCAGGGAAAGCCCGGAGCCCCGATGTCTGTGGTGCTGTAGATGCGCTGGGAATGGCCGGTGAGTAGCAGCAAGAGCTTGACTGGCTGGCACTTTCAGTGTGGGAGCAATAGTCCGACGTTTGTGATTTTTCGGGGTTTTTTTCAGTGGGCACCCAGGTGCAGGTGATGGTAAATGTCGAAGCCCTCTTGGTCAGGGAAAGCGTAGAACCCCGATGTCTGTGGTGCTGTAGATGCACTGCCAAAGTCCGGTGAGTAGCAGCAAGAGCTTGACTGGCTGGCACTTTCGGTGTGGGAGGAATCGTCCGACGTTCGTGATTTTTCAGGGTTTTATTTCAGTGGGCGCCCAGGTGCAGCTGGTGGTAAACATCGAAGCCCTGTTGGTCAGGGAAAGCCCGGAGCCCCGATGTCTGTGGTGCTGTAGATGCGCTGGGAATGGCCGGTGAGGAGCAGCAAGAGCTTGTGTCGCTGGCACTTTCGGTGTGGGTGCAATCGTCCGACGTTCGTGATATTTCGGGGTTCTTTTCAGTGGGAGCCTAGGTGCAGCGAGTGGTAAACGTCGAAGCCCTGTTCGTCAGGGAAAGCCCGGAGCCCCGATGTCTGTGGTGCTGTAGATGCACTGGGAATGGGCGGTGAGGAGCAGCAAGAGCTTGACTGGCTGGCACTTTCGTTGTGGGAGCAATCGTCCGACGTTCGTGATTTTTCGGGCTTTTATTTCAGTGGGAGCCGAGGTGCAGCTGGTGGTAAATGTCGAAGCCCTGATGGTCAGGGAAAGCCCGGAGCCCCGATGTCTGTGGTGCTGTAGATGCACTGCCAAAGTCCGGTGAGCAGCAGCAAGAGCTTGACTGGCTGACACTTTGGGTGTGGGCGCAATCGTCGGACGTTCGTGATTTTTCGGGGTTTTATTTCAGTGGGCGCCCAGGTTCAGCTGGTGGTAAACTTCTAAGACCTGTTGGTCAGGGAAAGCCCGGAGCCCCGATGTCTGTGGTGATGTAGATGCGCTGGGAATGGCCGGTGTTCAGCAGCAAGAGCTTGACTGGCTGGCACTTTTGGTGTGGGAGCAATCGTCCGACGTTCGTGATTTTTCGGGGTTCTTTTCAGTGGGAGCCCACGTTCAGCGAGTGGTAAAGGTCGAAGGCCTGTTGGTCAGGGAAAGCCCGGAGCCCCAATGTCTGTGGTGCTGTAGATGCACTGCCACTGTCCGGTGAGGAGCAGCAAGAGCTTGACTGGCTGGCACTTTTGGTGTGGGAGCAATCGTCCGACGTTCGTCATTTTTCAGGGTTTTTTTTCAGTGGGCGCCCAGGTGCAGCTGGTGGTAAATGTCGAAGGCCTGTTGGTCAGGGAAAGCCCGGAGCCCCGGTGTCGGTGGTGCTGTAGATGCGCTGCCAATGGCCGGTGAGGAGCAGCAAGAGCTTGGCTGGCTGGCACTTTCGTTGTGGGAGCAATCGTCCAACGTTCGTGATTTTTCGGGGTTTTACTTTCAGTGGGCGCACAG
The DNA here is from genome assembly GCF_036417535.1 of Chlamydotis macqueenii. NCBI lineage: Eukaryota > Metazoa > Chordata > Aves > Otidiformes > Otididae > Chlamydotis > Chlamydotis macqueenii. The sequence continues at coordinate 77,500 of NW_028239226.1, forward strand.
GTGCAGCTGGTGGTAAATGTCGAAGCCATGTTGGTCAGGGAAAGCCCACAGCCCCGATGTCTGTGGTGCTGTAGATGCGTTGGGAATGGCCGGTGAGGAGCAGCAAGAGCATGACAGGCTGGCATTTAAGGTGTGGCAGGAATCGTCCGACGTTCGTGATTTTTCGGGGTTTTTTTTCAGGGGGCACCCAGGTGCAGCTGGTGGTAAATGTCGAAGCCCTGTTGGTCAGGGAAAGCCCGGAGCCCCGATGTCTGTGGTGCTGTAGATGCGCTGGGAATGGCTGGTGAGGAGCAGCATAGCTTGAGTTGCTGGCACTTTCGGTGTGGGAGCAATCGTCCGACGTTCGTGATTTTTCGGGGTTCTTTTCAGAGGGAGCCCAGCTGCAGCGAGTGGTAAACGTCGAAGCCCTGTTGGTCAGGGAAAGCCCGGAGCCCCGATGTCTGTGGTGCTGTAGATGCGCTGCCCATGGCCGGTGAGGAGCAGCAAGAGCTTGACAGGCTGGCACTTTCGGTGTGGGAGCAATCGTCCGATGTTCGTGATTTTTAGTTTATTTTTTTCAGTGGGCGCCCAGGTTCAGCTGGTGGTAAACGTCGAAGCCCTGTTGGTCAGGGAAAGCGCAGAACCCCAATGTATGTGGTGCTGTAGATGCACTGCCAAAGTCTGGTGAGTAGCAGCAAGAGCTTGAGTTGCTGGCACTTTCGTTGTGGGAGCAATCGTCCGACGTTCGTGATTTTTCGGAGTTTTATTTCAGTGGGCGCCCAGGTGCAGCTGGTGGTAAATGTCGAAGCCCTGTTGGTCAGGGAAAGCCCAGAGCCCCGATGTCTGTGGTGCTGTAGATGCGCTGCCAATGGTCGGTGAGGAGCAGCAAGAGGCTGACATGCTGGCACTTTCGGTGTGGGAGCAATCGTCCGACGTTCGTGATTTTTGGGGTTTTTTTCAGTGGGCGCCCAGGTGCAGCTGGTGGTAAACGTTGAAGCCCTGTTCGTCAGGGAAAGCCCAGAGCCCCGATGTCTGTGGTGCTGTAGATGCACTGGGAGTGGCCGGGGAGGAGCAGCAAGAGCTTGACTGGCTGGCACTTTCGTTGTGGGAGCAATCGTCCGACGTTCGTGATTTTTCGTTTATTTTTTTCAGTGGGCGCCCAGGTGCAGCTGGTGGTAAACGTCGAAGCCCTGTTGGTCAGGGAAAGCCCGGAGCCCCGATGTCTGTGGTGCTGTAGATGCGCTGCCAAAGTCCGGTGAGGAGCAGCAAGAGCTTGAGTTGCTGGCACTTTCGGTGTGGGAGCAATCGTCTGACGTTCGTGATTTTTCGGGTTTTTTTTCCAGTGGGCGCCCAGGTGCAGCTGGTGGTAAACGTCGAAGCCCTGTTTGTCAGGGAAAGCCCGGAGCCCCGATGTCTGTGGTGCTGTAGATGCGCTGCGAATGGCCGGTGAGGAACAGCAGGAGCTTGTGTTGCTGGCACTTTCGGTGTGGGTGCAATCGTCCGACGTTCGTGATTTTTCGGGGTTCTTTTCAGTGGGAGCCCAGGTGCAGCGAGTGGTAAACGTCGAAGCCCTGTTGGTCAGGGAAAGCCCGGAGCCCCGATGTCTGTGGTGCTGTAGATGCGCTGGGAATGGCCGGTGAGGAGCAGCAAGAGCTTGACTGGCTGGCACTTTTGGTGTGGGAGCAATTGTCCGATGTTCGTGATTTTTGGGGGTTTTATTTCAGTGGGCGCCCAGGTGCAGCTGGTGGTAAACGTCGAAGCCCTGTTGGTCAGGGAAAGCCCGGAGCCCCGATGTCTGTGGTGCTGTAGATGCGCTGGGAATGGCCGGTGAGGAGCAGCAAGAGCTTGACTGGCTGGCACTTTTGGTGTGGGAGCAATTGTCCGATGTTCGTGATTTTTCTTCTATTTTTTTAAGTGGGCGCCCAGGTTCAGCTGGTGGTAAATGTCGAAGCCCTGTTGGTCAGGGAAAGCCCGGAGCCCCGATGTCTGTGGTGCTGTAGATGCGCTGCCAATGGCCGGTGAGGAGCAGCAAGAGCTTGACTGGCTGGCACTTTCAGTGTGGGAGCAATAGTCCGACGTTTGTGATTTTTCGGGGTTTTTTTCAGTGGGCACCCAGGTGCAGGTGATGGTAAATGTCGAAGCCCTCTTGGTCAGGGAAAGCGTAGAACCCCGATGTCTGTGGTGCTGTAGATGCACTGCCAAAGTCCGGTGAGTAGCAGCAAGAGCTTGACTGGCTGGCACTTTCGGTGTGGGAGGAATCGTCCGACGTTCGTGATTTTTCAGGGTTTTATTTCAGTGGGCGCCCAGGTGCAGCTGGTGGTAAACATCGAAGCCCTGTTGGTCAGGGAAAGCCCGGAGCCCCGATGTCTGTGGTGCTGTAGATGCGCTGGGAATGGCCGGTGAGGAGCAGCAAGAGCTTGTGTCGCTGGCACTTTCGGTGTGGGTGCAATCGTCCGACGTTCGTGATATTTCGGGGTTCTTTTCAGTGGGAGCCTAGGTGCAGCGAGTGGTAAACGTCGAAGCCCTGTTGGTCAGGGAAAGCCCGGAGCTCCGATGTCTGTAGTGCTGTACATGAGCTGCCAGTGGCCGGTGAGGAACTGCAAGAGCTTGACTGGCTGGCACTTTGGGTGTGGGATCAATTGTCCGACGTTTTCGATTTTTCAGGGTTTTTTTTCAGTGGCCAACTAGGTGCAGCTGGTGGTAAATGTCGAAGGCCTGTTGGTCAGGGAAAGCCCAGAGCCGCGATGTCTGTGGTGCTGTAGATGCGCTGCCAATGGCTGGTGAGGAGCAGCAAGAGCTTGACTGGCTGGCACTTTGGGTGTGGGATCAATTGTCCGACGTTTTCGATTTTTCAGGGTTTTTTTTCAGTGGCCAACTAGGTGCAGCTGGTGGTAAATGTCGAAGGCCTGTTGTTCAGGGAAAGCGCAGAACCCCAATGTCTGTGGTGCTGTAGATGCACTGCCAAAGTCCGGTGTGTAGCAGCAAGAGCTTGAGTTGCTGGCACTTTCGGTGTGGGAGGAATCGTCCGACGTTCGTGATTTTTCGGGGTTTTATTTCAGTTGGCGCCCAGTTGCAGCTGGTGGTAAACGTCGAAGCCCTGTTGGTCAGGGAAAGCCCGGAGCCCCGATGTCTGTGGTGCTGTAGATGCGCTGGGAATGGCCGGTGAGAAGCAGCAAGAACTTGTGTTGCTGGCACTTTCAGTGTGTGAGCAATCGACCGATGTTCGTGATTTTTTGGGGGTTCTTTTCAGTGGGCGCCCAGGTGCAGCTGGTGGTAAACGTCGAAGCCCTGTTCGTCAAGGAAAGTCCAGAGCCCCGATGTCAGTGGTGCTGTAGATGCGCTGGCAATGGCTGGTGAGGAGTAGCTACAGCTTGACAGGCTGGCACTTTCGGTGTTGGAGCAATCGTCCGACGTTCGTGATTTTTCGGGGTTTTTTTTCAGTGGGCGCCCAGGTTCAGCTGGTGGTAAACGTCGAAGCCCTGTTGGTCAGGGAAAGCCCGGAGCCCCGATGTCTGTGGTGCTGTAGATGCGCTGCCAATGGCCGGTGAGGAGCAGCAAGAGGCTGACATGCTGGCACTTTCGGTGTGGGAGGAATCGTCCGACGTTCGTGAGTTTTCGGGGTTTTTTTCAGTGGGCGCCCAGGTGCAGCTTGTGGTAAACGTCGAAGCCCTGTTGGTCAGGGAAAGCCCGGAGCCCCGATGTCTGTGGTGCTGTAGATGCGCTGCCAATGGGCGGTGAGTAGCAGCAAGAGCTTGAGTTCCTGGCACTTTCGTTGTGGGAGCAATCGTCCGACGTTCGTGATTTTTCGGGGTTTTATTTCAGTGTGCGCCCAGGTTCAGCTGGTGGTAAACGTCGAAGCCCTGTTCATCAGGGAAAGCCCGGAGCCCCGATGTCTGTGGTGCTGTAGATGCGCTGGGAATGGGCGGTGAGGAGCAGCAAGAGCTTGACTGGCTGGCACTTTCGTTGTGGGATCAATCGTCTGATCTTCGTGATTTTTCGTTTATTTTTTTCAGTGGGCGCCCAGGTTCAGCTGGTGGTAAACGTCGAAGCCCTGTTGGTCAGGGAAAGCCCGGAGCCCCGATGTCTGTGGTGCTGTAGATGTGCTGGGAACGGCCGGTGAGGAGCAGCAAGAGCTTGTGTTGCTGGCACTTTCGGTGTGGGAGCAATCGTCCGATGTTCGTGATTTTTCGGGGGTTCTTTTCAGTGGGAGCCCAGGTGCAGCTGGTGGTAAATGTCGAAGCCTGGTTCGTCATGGAAAGCCCGGAGCTCCGATGTCTGTGGTGCTGTAGATGCGCTGCCAATGGGCGGTGAGGAGCAGCAAGAGCTTGACTGGCTGGCACTTTCGGTGTGGGAGCAATCGTCCGACGTTTGTGATTTTTCGGTGTTCTTTTCAGTGGGAGCCCAGGTGCAGCGGGTGGTAAACGTCGAAGCCCTGTTGGTCAGGGAAAGCCCGGAGCCCCGATGTCTGTGGTGCTGTAGATGCGCTGCCAATGGCCGGTGAATAGCAGCAAGAGCTTGACTGGCTGGCACTTTCAATGTGGGAACAATCGTCCGACGTTCGTGATTTTTCGGGTTTTTTTTCCAGTGCGCGCCCAGGTTCAGCTGGTGGTAAACGTCGAAGCCCTGTTCGTCAGGGAAAGCCCGGAGCCCCGATGTCTGTGGTGCTGTAGATGCGCTGGGAATGGGAGGTGAGTAGCAGCAAGAGCTTGAGTTGCTGGCACTTTCGGTGTGGGAGCAATCGTGCGATGTTCGTGATTTTTCGTTTATTTTTTTCAGTGGGCGCCCAGGTGCAGCTGGTGGTAAACTTTGAAGCCCTGTTGGTCAGGGAAAGCCCGGAGCCCCGATGTCTGTGGTGCTGTAGATGCGCCTCCAATGGCGGGTGAGGAGCAGCAAGAGCTTGACAGGCTGGCATTTAAGGTGTGACAGGAATCGTCCGACATTTGTGATTTTTGGGGTTTTTTTTTCAGGGGGCACCCAGGTGCAGCTGGTGGTAAATGTCGAAGCCCGGTTGGTCAGGGAAAGCCCGGAGCCCCGATGTCTGTGGTGCTTTAGATGCGCTGGGAATGGGAGGTGAGTAGCAGCAAGAGCTTGACTGACTGGGACTTTTGGTGTGGGAGCAATCGTCCGACGTTCGTGATTTTTCGTGGTTTTAATTTCAGTGGGCGCCCAGGTGCAGCTGGTGGTAAATGTCGAAGCCCTGTTGGTCTGGGAAAGCCCGGAGCCCCGATGTCTGTGGTGCTTTAGATGCGCTGCCAATGGCCGGTGAGGAGCAGCAAGAGCTTGACAGGCTGGCATTTAAGGTGTGGCAGAAATCGTCCGATATTTGTGATTTTTGGGGTTTTTTTTTTCAGGGGGCACCCAGGTGCAGCTGGTGGTAAATGTCGAAGCCCGGTTGGTCAGGGAAAGCCCGGAGCCCCGATGTCTGTGGTGCTGTAGATGCGCTGCCCATGGCCGGTGAGGAGCAGCAAGAGCTTGACTGGCTGGCACTTTCGGTGTGGGAGCAATCGTGCGATGTTCGTGATTTTTCGTTTACTTTTTTCAGTGGGCGCCCAGGTGCAGCTGGTGGTAAACGTTGAAGCCCTGTTGTTCAGGGAAAGCGCAGGACCCCGATGTCTGTGGTGCTGTAGATGCACTGCCAAAGTCCGGTGAGTAGCAGCAAGAGCTTGAGTTGCTGGCACTTTTGGTGTGGGAGCAATCGTCCGACGTTTGTGATTTTTCGGGGTTTTTTTCAGCGGGCTCCGAGGTGCAGCTGGTGGTAAACGTCGAAGCCCTGTTGGTCAGGGAAAGCCCGGAGCCCCGATGTCTGTGGTGCTGTAGATGCGCTGCCAATGGCCGGTGAGGAGCAGCAAGAGCTTGAGTTGCTGGCACTTCAGGTGTGGGAGCAATCGTCCGACGTTTGTGATTTTTCGTTTATTTATTTCAGTGGGCGCCCAGGTGCAGCTGGTGGTAAATGTCGAAGCCCTGTTGGTCAGGGAAAGCCCGGAGCCGTGATGTCTGTGGTGCTGTAGATGCGGTGCCAATGGCCGGTGAGGAGCAGCAAGAGCTTGACTGGCTGGCACTTTCGGTGTGGGAGCAATCGTCCGACGTTTGTGATATTTGGGGATTTTTTTTCCAGTGGGCGCCCAAGTTCAGCTGGTAGTAAACTTCTAAGCCCTGTTGGTCAGGGAAAGCTCGGAGCCCCGATGTCTGTGGTGCTGTAGATGCGCTGCCAATGGGCGGTGAGGAGCAGCAAGAGCTTGTGTTGCTGGCACTTTTGGTGTGGGAGCAATCGTCGGACGTTTGTGATTTTTGGGGTTTTTTATTCACTGGGCGCCCAGGTTCAGCTGGTGGTAAACGTCTAAGCCCTGTTGGTCAGGGAAAGCCCGGAGCCCCGATGTCTGTGGTGCTGTAGATGCGCTGGGAACGGCCGGTGAGGAGCAGCAAGAGCTTGTGTTGCTGGCACTTTCGGTGTGGGAGCAATCGACCGATGTTCGTGATTTTTCGGGGGTTCTTTTCAGTGGGAGCCCAGCTTCAGCTGGTGGTAAACGTCGAAGCCCTGATGGTCAGGGAAAGCCCAGAGCCCCGATGTCTGTGGTGCTGTAGATGCGCTAGGAATGGGCGGTGAGGGGCAGCCAGAGCTTGACAGGCTGGCATTTAAGGTGTGGCAGGAATCGTCCGACATTTGTGATTTTTGGGTTTTCTTTTTCAGTGGGCGCCCAGGTGCAGCTGGTGGTAAACGTCGAAGCCCTGTTGGTCAGGGAATGCCATGAGGCCAAATGTCTGTGGTGCTGTAGATGCGCTGCCAAAGTCCGGTGAGGAGCAGCAAGAGCTTGACTGGCTGGCACTTTCGGTGTGGGAGCAATCGTCCGACGTTTGTGATTTTTCGTTTATTTTTTTCAGTGGGCGCCCAGGTTCAGCTGGTGGTAAATGTCGAAGCCCTGTTGGTCAGGGAAAGCGCAGAACCCCGACGTCTGTGGTGCTGTAGATGCACTGCCAAAGTCCGGTGAGTAGCAGCAGGACCTTGAGTTGCTGGAACTTTCGGTGTGGGAGCAATCGTCCGACGTTCGTGATTTTTTGGGGTTTTACTTTCAGTGGGCGCCCAGGTTCAGCTGGTGGTAAACGTCGAAGCCTTGTTGGTCAGGGAAAGCCCGGAGCCCCGATGTCTGTGGTACTGTAGATGCGCTGCCAATGACCGGTGAGGAGCAGCAAGAGCTTGACTGGCTGGCACTTTCGGTGTGGGAGCAATCGTCCGATGTTCTTGATTCTTCGTTTATTTTTTTCAGGGGCACCCAGGTGCAGCTGGTGGTAAACGTCGAAGCCTGGTTCGTCAGGGAAAGCCCGGAGCCCCGATGTCTGTGGTGCTGTAGATGCGCTGCCAATGGCCGGTTAGGAGCAGTAAGAGCTTGACTGACTGGCACTTTTGGTGTTGGAGCAATCGTCCGACGTTCGTGATTTTTCGGGGTTCTTTTCAGTGGGAGCCCAGGTGCAGCTGGTGGTAAATGTCGAAGCCCTGTTTGTCTGGGAAAGCCCAGAGCCCCGATGTCTGTGGTGCTGTAGATGCTCTGGGAATGGGAGTTGAGGAGCAGCAAGAGCTTGACTGGCTGGCACTTTCGGTGTGGGAGCAATCGTCCGATGTTCGTGATTTTTTAGGGTCTTACTTTCAGTGGGCGCCCAGGTTCAGCTGGTGGTAAACGTCGAAGCCCTGTTGTTCAGGGAAAGCGCAGAACCCCAATGTCTGTGGTGCTGTAGATGCACTGCCAAAGTCTGGTGAGGAGCAGCAAGAGCTTGACTGTCTGGCACTTTCGGTGTGGGAGCAATCGTCCGACGTTCGTGATTTTTCGGGGTTTTTTTTCAGTGGGCGCCCAGGTTCAGCTGGTGGTAAACGTCGAAGCCCTGTTGTTCAGGGAAAGCGCAGAACCCCAATGTCTGTGGTGCTGTAGATGCACTGCCAAAGTCTGGTGAGGAGCAGCAAGAGCTTGACTGGCTGGCACTTTCGTTGTGGGAGCAATCGTCCGACGTTTGTGATTTTTCATTTATTTTTTTCAGTGGGCGCCCAGGTGCAGCGGGTGGTAAACGTCGAAGCCGTGTTCGTCAGGGAAAGCCCAGAGCCCTGATGTCTGTGGTGCTGTAGATGCGCTGGGAATGGGCGGTGAGGCGCAGCAAGAGCTTGACAGGCTGGCATTTAAGATGTGGCAGGAATCGTCCGACATTTGTGATTTTTCGGGGTTTTTTTTCAGTGGGCGCCCAGGTGCAGCTGGTGGTAAATGTCGAAGCCCTGTTCGTCAGGGAAAGCCCAGAGCCCCGATGTCTGTGGTGCTGTAGATGCGCTGGGAATGGCCGGTGAGGAGCAGCAAGAGCTTGACTGGCTGGCACTTTCGGTGTGGGAGCAATCGTCCGTCGTTTTTGATTTTTCAGGGTTTTTTTTCAGTGGGGGCCCAGGTTCAGCTGCTGGTAAACTTCTGAGCCCTGTTGGTCAGGGAAAGCCCGGAGCCCCGATGTCTGTGGTGCTGTAGATGCACTGCCAAAGTCCGGTGAGGAGCAGCAAGAGCTTGACTGGCTGGCACTTTCGGTGTGGGAGGAATCGTCCGACGTTCGTGATTTTTGGGGGTTTTATTTCAGTGGGCGCCCAGGTGCAGCTGGTGGTAAATGTCGAAGCCCTGTTGGTCAGGGAAAGCCCGGAGCCCCGATGTCTGTGGTGCTGTAGATGCGCTGGGAATGGCCGGTGTTCAGCAGCTAGAGCTTGACTGTCTGGCACTTTTGGTGTGGGAGCAATCGTCCGACGTTCGTCATTTTTCAGGGTTTTTTTTCAGTGGGCGCCCAGGTTCAGCTGGTGGTAAACGTCGAAGGCCTGTTGGTCAGGGAAAGCCCGGAGCCCCGATGTCTGTGGTGCTGTAGATGTGCTGCCAATGGCCGGTGAGGAGCAGCAAGAGCTTGAGTTGCTGGCACTTTCGGTGTGGGAGCAATCGTCCGACGTTCGTGATTTTTCGGGGTTTTATTTCAGTGGGCGCCCAGGTGCCGCTGGTGGTAAACGTTGAAGCCCTGTTGGTCAGGGAAAGCTCGGAGCCCCGATGTCTGTGATGCTGTAGATGCCCTGCCAATGGGCGGTGAGTAGCAGCAAGAGCTTGACTGTCTGGCACTTTCGGTGTGGGAGCAATCGTCCGATGTTCGTGATTTTTCGTTTATTTTTTTCAGTGGGCACCCAGGTTCATCTGGTGGTAAACGTCGAAGCCCTGTTGGTCAGGGAAAGCGCAGAGCCCCGATGTCTGTGGTGCTGTAGATGCGCTGCGAATGGCCGGTGAGGAGCAGCAAGAGCTTGACTGGCTGGCACTTTCAATGTGGGAACAATCGTCCGACGTTCGTGATTTTTGGGGGTTTTATTTCAGTGGGCGCCCAGGTTCAGCTGGTGGTAAACGTCGAAGCCCTGTTGGTCAGGGAAAGCCCGGAGCCCCGATGTCTGTGGTGCTGTAGTTGCGCTGCCAATGGCCGGTGAGGAGCAGCAAGAGCTTGATTTGCTGGCACTTTCGGTGTGGGAGCAATCGTGCGATGTTCGTGATTTTTCGTTTATTTTTTTCAGTGGGCGCCCAGGTGCAGCTGGTGGTAAACGTTGAAGCCCTGTTGTTCAGGGAAAGCCCGGAGCCCCGATGTCTGTGGTGCTGTAGATGCACTGCCAAAGTCCGGTGAGTACCAGCAAGAGCTTGAGTTGCTGGCACTTTCGGTGTGGGAGGAATCGTCCGACGTTCGTGATTTTTCGGGGTTTTACTTTAAGTGGGCGCCCAGGTGCAGCTGATGGTAAATGTCGAAGCCCTGTTGTTCAGGGAAAGCGCAGAACCCCGATGTCTGTGGTGCTGTAGATGCACTGCCAAAGTCCGGTGAGTACCAGCAAGAGCTTGAGTTGCTGGCACTTTCGGTGTGGGAGGAATCGTCCGACGTTCGTGATTTTTCGGGGTTTTACTTTCAGTGGGCGCCCAGGTGCAGCTGATGGTAAATGTCGAAGCCCTGTTCATCAGGGAAAGCCCGGAGCCCCGATGTCTGTGGTGCTGTAGATGCGCTGGCAATGGCCGGTAAGGAGCAGCAAGAGCTTGACTGGCTGGCACTTTCGGTGTGCGAGCAATCGTCCGACGTTCGTGATTCTTCGGGGTTTTACTTTCAGTGGGCGCCCAGGTGCAGCTGGTGGTAAATGTCGAAGCCCTGTTGGTCAGGGAAAGCCCGGAGCCCCGATGTCTGTGGTGCTGTCGATGCGCTGCCAATGGGCGGTGAGGAGCAGCAAGAGCTTGACTGGCTGGCACTTTTGGTGTGTGAGCAATCGTCCGACGTTTGTGATTTTTCGTTTATTTTTTTCAGTGGGCGCCCAGGTGCAGCGGGTGGTAAACGTCGAAGCCCAGGTGGTCAGGGAAAGCCCGGAGCCCCGATGTCTGTGGTGCTGTAGATGCGCTGGGAATGGCCGGTGAGGAGCAGCAGGAGCTTGAGTTGCTGGCACTTTCGGTGTGGGAGCAATCGTCCGACGTTCGTGATTCTTTGGGGTTTTACTTTCAGTGGGCGCCCAGGTTCAGCTGGTGGTAAACGTCGAAGCCCTGTTGGTCAGGGAAAGCCCGGAGCCCCGATGTCTGTGGTGCTGTAGATGCGCCTCCAATGGCCGGTGAGGAGCAGCAAGAGCTTGACTGGCTGGCACTTTCAGTGTGGGATCAATCGTCCGACGTTTTTGATTTTTCAGGGTTTTTTTTCAGTGGCCAACTAGGTGCAGCTGGTGGTAAACGTCGAAGCCCTGTTGGTCAGGGAAAGCCCGGAGCCCCGATGTCTGTGGTGCTGTAGATGCGCTGGGAATGGCCGGTGAGGAGCAGCAAGAGCTTGACTGGCTGGCACTTTCAGTGTGGGATCAGTAGTCCGACGTTTGTGATTTTTCGGGGTTTTTTTCAGTGGGCGCCCAGGTGCAGCGAGTGGTAAACGTCGAAGCCCTGTTGGTCAGGGAAAGCCCGGAGCCCCGATGTCTGTGGTGCTGTAGATGCGCTGGGAATGGGCGGTGAGGAGCAGCAAGAGCTTGACTGGCTGGCACTTTGGGTGTGGGAGCAATCGTCCGATGTTCGTGATTTTTCGGGGTTTTATTTCAGTGGGCGCCCAGGTTCAGCTGGTGGTAAACTTCTAAGCCCTGTTGGTCAGGGAAAGCCCGGAGCCCCGATGTCTGTGGTGCTGTAGATGCGCTGGGAATGGCCGGTGAGTAGCAGCAAGAGCTTGACAGGCTGGCATTTAAGGTGTGGCAGGAATCGTCCGACATTTGTGATTTCTGGGTTTTTTTTTTCAGGGGGCACCCAGGTGCAGCTGGTGGTAAATGTCGAAGCCCGGTTCGTCAGGGAAAGCCCAGAGCCGCGATGTCTTTGGTGCTGTAGATGCGCTGGGAATGGGCGGTGAGGAGCAGCAAGAGCTTGACTGGCTGGCACTTTCGGTGTGGGAGCAATAGTCCGACGTTCGTGATTTTTCGGGGTTTTTTTTCAGTGGGCGCCCAGGTTCAGCTGGTGGTAAACGTCGAAGCCCTGTTGGTCAGGGAAATCCCGGAGCCCCGATGTCTGTGGTGCTGTAGATGCACTGCCAAAGTCCGGTGAGGAGCAGCAAGAGCTTGAGTTGCTGGCACTTTTGGTGTGGGAGCAATCGTCCGACGTTCGTGATTTTTCGGGGTTTTATTTCAGTGGGAGCCCAGGTGCAGCTGGTGGTAAATGTCGAAGCCCTGTTGGTCAGGGAAAGCTCGGAGCCCCGATACCTGTGGTGCTGTAGATGCGCTGGGAATGGACGGTGAGGAGCAGCAAGAGCTTGACAGGCTGGCATTTAAGGTGTGGCAGGAATCGTCTGACATTTGTGATTTTTGGGGTTTTTTTTTCAGGGGGCACCCAGGTGCAGCTGGTGGTAAACGTCGAAGCCCTGTTGTTCAGGGAAAGCGCAGAACCCCGATGTCTGTGGTGCTGTAGATGCACTGCCAAAGTCCGGTGAGTAGCAGCAAGAGCTTGAGTTGCTGGCACTTTCGGTGTGGGAGGAATCGTCCGACGTTCGTGATTTTTCGGGGTTAATTTCAGTGGGCGCCCAGGTGCAGCTGGTGGTAAACGTCGAAGCCCTGTTCGTCAGGGAAATTCCAGAGCCCTGATGTCTGTGGTGCTATAGATGCGCTGGGAATGTCCGGTGAGTAGCAGCAAGAGCTTGACAGGCTGGCATTTAAGGTGTGGCAGGAATCGTCCGACATTTGTGATTGTTGGAGTTTTTTTTTCAGGCGGCACCCAGGTGCAGCTGGTGGTAAACGTCGAAGCCCTGTTGGTCAGGGAAAGCCCGGAGCCCCGATGTCTGTGGTGCTGTAGATGCGCTGGGAATGGCCGGTGAGGAGCAGCAAGAGCTTGACTGGCTGGCACTTTCGGTGTGGGAGCAATCGTCCGACGTTCGTGATTTTTTGGGTTTTTTTTCCAGTGGGCGCCCAGGTTCAGCTGGTGGTAAACTTCGAAGCCCTGTTCGTCAGGGAATGCCCGGAGCCCCGATGTCTGTGGTGCTGTAGATGCGCTGGGAATGGCCGGTGAGGAGCAGCAAGAGATTGTGTTGCTGGCAATTTCGGTTTGGGTGCAATCGTCCGACGTTCGTGATTTTTCGGGGTTTTTTTCAGTGGGAGCCCAGGTGCAGCGAGTGGTAAACGTCGAAGCCCTGATGGTCAGGGAAAGCCCGGAGCTCCGATGTCTGTGGTGCTGTAGATGACCTGCCAGTGGCCGGTGAGGAACTGCAAGAGCTTGACTGGCTGGCACTTTCGGTGTGGGATCAATTGTACGACGTTTTTGATTTTTCAGGGTTTTTTTTCAGTGGCCAACTAGGTGCAGCTGGTGGTAAATGTCGAAGTCCTGTTGGTCAGGGAAAGCCCAGAGCCGCGATGTCTGTGGTGCTGTAGATGCGCTGCCAATGGCCGGTGAGGAGCAGCAAGAGCTTCAGTTGCTGGCACTTTCAGTGTGGGATCAATCGTCCGACGTTTTTAATTTTTCAGGGTTTTTTTTCAGTGGTCAACCAGGTGCAGCGGGTGGTAAATGTCGAAGCCCTGTTGGTCAGGGAAAGCCCGGAGCCCCGATGTCTGTGGTACTGTAGATGCGCTGCCAATGGGCGGTGAGTAGCAGCAAGAGCTTGACTGGCTGGCACTTTCGCTGTGGGACCAATCGTCCGACGTTTGTTATTTTTCGTTTATTTTTTTCAGTGGGCGCCCAGGTTCAGCTGGTGGTAAACGTCGAAGCCCTGTTGGTCAGGGAAAGCCCGGAGCCCGGTGTCTGTGGTGATGTAGATGCACTGCCAAAGTCCGGTGAGTAGCAGCAGGAACTTGAGTTGCTGGCACTTTCGCTGTGGGAATAATCGTCCGACGTTCGTGATTCTTCGGGGTTTTACTTTCAGTGGGCGCCCAGGTTCTGCTGGTGGTAAACTTCTAAGCCCTGATGGTCAGGGAAAGCCCGGAGCCCCGATGTCTGTGGGGCTGTAGATGGCGCTGGCAATGGCCCATGAGGAGTATCAGTAGCGTGACCCGATGACAATTAAGGTGTGGGAGCAATCGTCCGACATTTGTGATTTTTGGGGATTTTTTTTAGGTGGGCGCCCAGGTGCAGCTGGTGGTAAACGTCGAAGCCCTGTTGGTCAGGGAAAGCCCGGAGCCCCGGTGTCGGTGGTGCTGTAGATGCGCTGGGAATGGCCGGTGAGGAGCAGCAAGAGCTTGACTGGCTGGCACTTTTGGTGTGGGAGCAATCGTCCGACGTTCGTGATTTTTCATTTATTTTTTTCAGTGGGCGCCCAGGTGCAGCTGGTGGTAAACGTCGAAGCCCTGTTGTTCAGGGAAAGCGGAGAACCCCGATGTCTGTGGTGCTGTAGATGCACTGCCAAAGTCCGGTGAGTAGCAGCAAGAGCTTGAGTTGCTGGCACTTTCGGTGTGGGAGCAATTGTCCGACGTTTGTGATTTTTCGGGGTTTTATTTCAGTGGGCGCCCAGGTGCAGCGGGTGGTAAACGTCGAAGCCCTGTTGGTCAGGGAAAGCGTAGAGCCCCGATGTCTGTGGTGCTGTAGATGCGCTGGGAATGGCCGGTGAGGAGCAGCAAGAGCTTGACTGGCTGGCACTTTGGGTGTGGGAGCAATCGTCCGACGTTTGTGATTATTCGGGGTTTTTTTTCAGTGGGAGCCCAGGTTCAGCTGGTGGTAACAGTCAAAGCCCTGTTGGTCAGGGAAAGCCCGGAGCCCCGATGTCTGTGGCGCTGTAGATGCGCTGCCAATGGCCGGTGAGGAGCAGCAAGAGCTTGTGTTGCTGGCACTTTTGGTGTGGGAGCAATTGTCCGACGTTCGTGATTTTTCGGGGTTCTTTTCAGTGGGCGCCCAGGTTCAGCTGGTGGTAAACGTCGAAGCCCTGATCGTCAGGGAAAGTCCAGAGCCCTGATGTCTGTGGTGCTGTAGATGCGCTGGGAATGGGCGGTGAGGAGCAGCAAGAGCTTGACAGGCTGGCATTTAAGGTGTGGCAGGAATCGTCCAACGTTTGTGATTTTTCGGGGTTTTTTTTCAGTGGGCGCCCAGGTGCAGCTGGTGGTAAACATCGAAGCCCTGTTGGTCAGGGAAAGCCCGGAGCCCCGATGTCTGTGGTGCTGTAGATGCACTGCCAAAGTCCGGTGAGAAGCAGCATGAGCTTGAGTTGCTGGCACTTTCGGTGTGGGAGCAATCGTCTGATGTTCGTGATATTTCGTTATTTTTTTCAGTGGGCGCCCAGGTGCAGCTGATGGTAAATGTCGAAGGCCTGTTGGTCAGGGAAAGCCCGGAGCCCCGATGTCTGTGGTGCTGTAGATGCGCTGCCAATGGCCGGGGAGGAGCAGCAAGAGCTTGACTGGCTGGCACTTTCGGTGTGGGAGCAATCGTCCGTCGTTTTTAATTTTTCAGGGTTTTTTTTCAGTGGGCGCCCAGGTTCAGCTGGTGGTAAACTTCTGAGCCCTGTTGGTCAGGGAAAGCCCGGAGCCCCGATGTCTGTCGTGCTGTAGATGTGCTGCCAATGGCCGGTGAGGAGCAGCAAGAGCTTGACTGGCTGGCACTTTTGGTGTGGGAGCAATCGTCCGATGTTTGTTATTTTTCGGGGTTTTATTTCAGTGGGCGCCCAGGTGCAGCTGGTGGTAAATGTCGAAGCCCTGTTGGTCAGGGAAAGCCCGGAGCCCCGATGTCTGTGGTGCTGTAGATGCGCTGGGAATGGGAGGTGAGTAGCAGCAAGAGCTTGACTGGCTGGCACTTTCGGTGTGGGAGCAATTGTCCGACGTTTGTGATTTTTCGTTTATTTTTTTCAGTGGGCGCCCAGGTGCAGTGGGTGGTAAACGTCGAAGCCCTGTTCATCAGGGAAAGCCCGGAGCCCCGATGTCTGTGGGGCTGTAGATGGGCTGGCAATGGCCGGTGAGGAGCAGCAAGAGCTTGACTGGCTGGCACTTTCGGTGTGCGATCAATCGTCCGACGTTCATGATTTTTGGGGGTTTTATTTCAGTGGGGGCCCAGGTTCAGCTGGTGGTAAACGTCGAAGCCCAGTTGGTCAGGTAAATCCCGGAGCCCCGATGTCTGTGGTGCTGTAGATGCGCTGCCAATGGACGGTGAGGAGCAGCAAGAGCTTGACTGGCTGGCACTTTCGGTGTGGCAGCAATCGTCCGACGTTTGTTATTTTTCGGGGTTTTATTTCAGTGGGCGCCCAGGTGCAGCTGGTGGTAAACGTCGAAGCCCTGTTGGTCAGGGAAAGGTCGGAGCCCCGATATCTGTGATGCTGTAGATGCGCTGGGAATGGCCGGTGAGGAGCAGCAAGAGCTTGACAGGCTGGCACTTTCGGTGTGGGAGTAATAGTCCGATGTTCGTGATTTTTCGTTTATTTTTTCCAGTGGGAGCCCAGGTTTAGCTAGTTGTAAACGTCGAAGCCCTGTTGGTCAGGGAAAGCCCGGAGCCCCGATGTCTGTGGTGCTGTAGATGCGCTGGGAATGGCCGGTGAGGAGAAGCAAGAGCTTGTGTTGCTGGTACTTTCGGTGTGGGAGCAATCGTCCGACGTTCGTGATTTTTCGGGGTTTTATTTCACTGGGCGCCCCGGTTCAGCTGGTGGTAAACGTCTAAGCCCTGTTGGTCAGGGAAAGCCCGGAGCCCCGATGTCTGTTGTGCTGTAGATGCGCTGGGAATGGCCCGTGAGGAGCAGCAAGAGCTTGTGTTGCTGGTACTTTCGGTGTGGGAGCAATCGTCCGACGTTTTTGATTTTTCAGGGTTTTTTTTCAGTGGGTGCCCAGGTGCAGCTGGTGGTAAACGTCGAAGCCCTGTTGGTCAGGGAAGGCCCGGAGCCCCGATGTCTGTGGTGCTGTAGATGCGCTGGGAATGGCTGGTGAGGAGCAGCAAGAGCTTGACAGGCTGGCACTTTCGGTGTGGGAGCAATCGTCCGACGTTTTTGATGTTTCAGGGTTTTTTTTCAGTGTGCGCCCAGCTGCAGCTGGTGGTAAACGTCGAAGCCCTGTTGGTCAGCGAAAGCCCGGAGCCCCGATGTCTGTGGTGCTGTAGATGCGCTGGGAATGGCTGGTGAGGAGCAGCAAGAGCTTGACAGGCTGGCACTTTCGGTGTGGGAGCAATCGTCCGACGTTTTTGATGTTTCAGGGTTTTTTTTCAGTGTGCGCCCAGCTGCAGCTGGTGGTAAACGTCGAAGCCCTGTTGGTCAGGGAAAGCCCGGAGCCCCGATGTCTGTGGTGCTGTAGATGCGCTGGGAATGGCCGGTGAGTAGCAGCAAGAGCTTGAGTTGCTGGCACTTTCGGTGTGGGAGTAATCGTCCGATGTTCGTGATTTTTCGGGGTTCTTTTCAGTGGGAGCCCAGGTGCAGCGGGTGGTAAACGTCGAATCCCTGTTAGTCAGGGAAAGCCCGGAGCCCCGATGTCTGTGGTGCTGTAGATGCGCCTCCAATGGCCGGTGAGGAGCAGGAAGAGCTTGACTGGCTGGCACTTTTGGTGTGGGAACAATCGTCCGACGTTTGTGATTTTTCGGGGTTCTTTTCAGTGGGAGCCCAGGTGCAGCGGGTGGTAAACGTCGAAGACCTGTTGGTCAGGGAAAGCCCGGAGCCCCGATGTCTGTGGTGCTGTAGATGCGCCTCCAATGGCCGGTGAGGAGCAGCAAGAGCTTGACTGGCTGGCACTTTCGCTGTGGGAGCAATCGTCCGACTTTTGTTATTTTTCGTTTATTTTTTTCAGTGGGCGCCCAGGTGCACCTGGTGGTAAATGTCGAAGCCCTGTTGGTCAGGGAAAGCCCAGAGCCGCGATGTCTGTGGTGCTGTAGATGCGCTGGGAATGGCCGGTGAGGAGCAGCAAGAGCTTGAGTTGCTGGCACTTTCGGTGTGGGAGCAATCGTCCGACGTTCGTGATTTTTCGGGGTATTTTTTCAGTGGGCGACCAGGTACACCTGGTGGTAAACGTCGAAGCCCTTTTGGTCAGGGAAAGCCCAGAGCCCCGATGTCTGTGGTGCTGTAGATGCGCTGCCAATGGCCGGTGAGGAGCAGCAAGAGCTTGACTGGCTGGCACTTTTGGTGTGGGAGCAATCGTCCGACGTTCGTGATTTTTCGGGGTTTTTTTTCAGTGGGAGCCGAAGTGCAGCTGGTGGTAAACGTCGAAGCCCTGTTGGTCAGGGAAAGCCCGGAGCCCCGATGTCTGTGGTGCTGTAGATGCGCTGCCCATGGCCGGTGAGGAGCAGCAAGAGCTTGACTGTCTGGCACTTTGGGTGCGCGAGCAATCGTCGGACGTTTGTGATTTTTGGGGATTTTTATTCACTGGGCGCCCAGGTTCAGCTGGTGGTAAACGTCGAAGCCCTGTTGGTCAGGGAAAGCCCAGAGCCGCGATGTCTGTGGTGCTGTAGATGCGCTGCCAGTGGCCGGTGAGGAGCAGCAAGAGCTTGAGCTTCTGGCATTTTCGGTGTGGGAGCAATCGTCCGACGTTCGTGATTTTTCGGGGTTCTTTTTAGTGGGCGCCCTGGTGCAGCTAGTTGTAAACGTCGAAGGCCTGTTGGTCAGGGAAAGCCCAGAGCCCCGATGTCTGTGGTGCTGTAGATGCGCTGCCAATGGCCGGTGAGGAGCACAAAGAGGTTGAGTTGCTGGCACTTTCGGTGTGGGAGGAATCGTCCGACGTTTGTTATTTTTCGGGGTTTTATTTCAGTGGGCGCCCAGGTGCAGCTGGTGGTAAACGTCGAAGCCCTGTTGGTCAGGGAAAGCCCGGAGCCCCGGTATCTGTGGTGCTGTAGATGCGCTGGGAATGGCCGGTGAGGAGCAGCAAGAGCTTGACTGGCTGGCACTTTTGGTGTGGGAGCAATCGTCCGACGTTCGTGATTTTTCATTTATTTTTTTCAGTGGGCGCCCAGGTTCAGCTGGTGGTAAACGTCGAAGCCCTGTTGGTCAGGGAAAGCGGAGAACGCCGATGTCTGTGGTGCTGTAGATGCGCTGCCAATGGCCGGTGAGGAGCAGCAAGAGCTTGACTGGCTGGCACTTTTGGTGTGGGAGCAATCGTCCGACGTTTGTGATTATTCGGGGTTTTTTTTCAGTGGGAGCCCAGGTGCAGCTGGTGGTAACAGTCAAAGCCCTGTTGGTCAGGGAAAGCTCGGAGCCCTGATGTCTGTGGTGCTGTAGATGCGCTGGGAATGGGCGGTGAGGAGCAGCAAGAGCTTGACAGGCTGGCATTTAAGGTGTGGCAGGAATCGTCCAACATTTGTGATTTTTCGGGGTTTTTTTTCAGTGGGCGCCCATGTGCAGCTGGTGGTAAACGTCGAACCCCTGTTTGTCAGCGAAAGCCCGGAGCCCCGATGTCTGTGGTGCTGTAGATGCGCTGCCAATGGCCGGTGAGGAGCAGCAAGAGCTTGACAGGCTGGCCTTTAAGGTGTGGCAGGAATCGTCCGACATTTGTGATTTTTCGGGGTTTTTTTTCAGTGGGCGCCCAGGTGCCGCTGGTGGTAAACGTCGAAGCCCTGTTGGTCAGGGAAAGCCCGGAGCCCCGATGTCTGCGGTGCTGTAGATGCGCTGCCAATGGCCGGTGAGGAGCAGCAAGAGCTTGACTGGCTGGCACTTTTCGTGTGGGAGCAATCGTCCGACGTTTGTGATTTTTCGGGGTTCTTTTCAGTGGGAGCCCAGGTGCAGCTGGTGGTAAATGTCGAAGCCCTGTTTGTCTGGGAAAGCCCAGAGCCCCGATGTCTGTGGTGCTGTAGATGCGCTGGGAATGGGAGGTGAGGAGCAGCAAGAGCTTGAGTTGCTGGCACTTTCGGTGTGGCAGGAATTGTCCGACATTTGTGATTTTTCGGGGTTTTTTTTCAGTGGGCGCCCAGGTGCAGCGGGTCGTAAACGTCGAAGCCCTGTTGGTCAGGGAAAGCCCGGAGCCCCGATGTCTGTGGTGCTGTAGATGCGCTGGGAATGGCCGGTGAGGAGCAGCAAGAGCTTGAGTTGCTGGCACTTTCACTGTGGGAGCAATCGTCCGATGTTCGTGATTTTTCGTTTATTTTTTTCAGTGGGCGCCCAGGTGCAGCTGATGGTAAATGTCGAAGCCCTGTTGTTCAGGGAAAGCGCAGAACCCCGATGTCTGTGGTGCTGTAGATGCACTACAAAAGTCCGGTGAGTAGCAGCAGGAGCTTGAGTTGCTGGCACTTTCGGTGTGGGAGCAATCGTCCGACTGTCGTGATTTTTCGGGGTTTTACTTTCAATGGGCGCCCAGGTTGAGCTGGTGGTAAACGTCGAAGCCCTGTTGGTCAGGGAAAGCCCGGAGCCCCGATGTCTGTGGTGCTGTAGATGCGCTGCCAATGGCCGGTGAGGAGCAGCAAGAGCTTGACTGTCTGGCACTTTGGGTGTGGGAGCAATCGTCGGACGTTTGTGATTTTTGGGGATTTTTATTCACTGGGCGCCCAGGTTCAGCTGGTGGTAAACGTCGAAGCCCTGTTGGTCAGGGAAAGCCCGGAGCCCCGATGTCTGTGGTGCTGTAGATGCGCTGGGAATGGCCGGTGAGGGGTAGCAAGAGCTTGAGTTGCTGGCACTTTTGGTGTGGGAGCAATCGTCCGACGTTCGTGATTTTTCGGGGTTTTATTTCAGTGGGAGCCCAGGTGCAGCTGGTGGTAAACGTCGAAGCCCTGTTCGTCAGGGAAAGCCCGGAGCCCCGATGTCTGTGGTGCTGTAGATGCGCTGGGAATGTGCGGTGAGGAGCAGCAAGAGATTGACAGGCTGGCATTTAAGGTGTGGCAGGAATCGTCCGACATTTGTGATTTTTGGGGTTTTTTTTTCAGGGGGCGCCCAGGTTCAGCTCGTGTTAAAAGTCGAAGCCCTGTTGGTCAGGGAAAGCCCGGAGCCCCGATGTCTGTGGTGCTGTAGATGGGCTGGGAATGGCCGGTGAGGAGCAGCAAGAGCTTGTGTTGCTGGCACTTTCGGTGTGGGAGGAATCGTCCGACGTTCGTGATTTTTCGGGATTTTTTTTCAGTGGGCGCCCAGGTGCAGCTGGTGGTAAACTTCGAAGCCCTGTTGGTCAGGGAAAGCCCGGAGCCCCGATGTCTGTGGTGCTGTAGATGCGCTGGGAATGGCCGGTGATGAGCAGCAAGAGCTTGAGTTGCTGGCACTTTCGGTGTGGGAGGAATCGTCCGACGTTTGTGATTTTTCGGGGTTTTATTTCAGTGGGCGCCCAGGTGCAGCTGGTGGTAAACGTCGAAGCCCTGTTGGTCAGGGAAAGCTCGGAGCCCCGATGTCTGTCGTGCTGTAGATGCGCTGCCAGTGGCCGGGGAGGAGCAGCAAGAGCTTGACTGGCTGGCACTTTTGCTGTGGGAGCAATCGTCCGACGTTCGTGATTTTTCTTTTATTTTTTTCAGCGGGCGCCCAGGTTCAGCTGGTGGTAAACGTCGAAGCCCTGTTGGTCAGGGAAAGCCCGGAGCCCCGATGTCTGTGGTGCTGTAGATGCGCTGGGAATGGCCGGTGAGGAGCAGCAAGAGCTTGAGTTGCTGGCACTTTTGGTGTGGGAGCAATCGTCCGACGTTCGTGATTTTTCGGGGTTTTACTTTCAGTGGGCGCCCAGGTTCAGCTGGTGGTAAATGTCGAAGCCCTGTTCGTCAGGGAAAGCCCGGAGCCCCGATGTCTGTGGTGCTGTCGATGCGCTGGGAATGGGAGGTGAGGAGCAGCATGAGCTTGACTGGCTGGCACTTTCTGTGTGGGTGCAATCGTCCGACGTTCGTGATTTTTCGGGGTTTTATTTCAGTGGGCGCCCAGGTGCAGCTGGTGGTAAATGTTGAAGCCCTGTTGGTCAGGGAATGCCCGGAGCCCCGATGTCTGTGGTGCTGTAGATGCGCTGGGAATGGCTGGTGAGGAGCAGCAAGAGCTTGACTGTCTGGCACGTTGGGTGTGGGAGCAATCGTCGGACGTTTGTGATTTTTGGGGATTTTTATTCACTGGGCGCCCAGGTTCAGCTGGTGGTAAACGTCGAAGCCCTGTTGGTCAGGGAAAGCTCGGAGCCCCGATATCTGTGGTGCTGTAGATGCGCTGCCAATGGCCGGGGAGGAGCAGCAAGAGCTTGAGTTGCTGGCACTTTCACTGTGGGAGCAATCGTCCGATGTTCGTGATTTTTCGGGGGTTCTTTTCAGTGGGAGCCCAGGTGCAGCTGGTGGTAAACGTCGAAGCCCTGTTGGTCAGGGAAAGCCCGGAGCCCCGATGTCTGTGGTGCTGTAGATGCGCTGGGAATGGCCGGTGAGGAGCAGCAAGAGCTTGACTGGCTGGCACTTTTGGTGTGGGAGCAATTGTCCGACGTTTTTGATTTTTTAGGGTTTTTTTTTCAGTGGATAACCAGGTGCAGCTGGTGGTAAATGTCGAAGCCCTGTTGGTCAGGGAAAGCCCGGAGCCCCGATGTCTGTGGTGCTGTAGATGCGCTGGGAATGGGCGGTGAGGAGCAGCAAGAGCTTGACTGTCTGGCACTTTCGGTGTGGGAGCAATTGTCCGACGTTCGTGATTTTTCGGGGTTTTATTTCAGTTGGCGCCCAGGTGCAGCTGGTGGTAAACTTCGAAGCCCTGTTGGTCAGGGAAAGCCCGGAGCCCCGATGTCTGTGGTGCTGTAGATGCGCTGGGAATGGCTGGTGAGAAGCAGCATGAGCTTGACTGTCTGGCATTTAAGGTGTGGCAGGAATACTCTGATGTTCGTGATATTTCGTTTATTTTTTTTAATGGGCGCCCATGTGCAGCGGGTGGTAAACGTCGAAGCCCTGTTGGTCAGGGAAAGCCCGGAGCCCCGATGTCTGTGGTGCTGTAGATGGGCTGCCAAATTCCGGTGAGGAGCAGCAAGAGCTTGACTGGCTGGCACTTTCGGTGTGGGAGCAATCGTCCGACGTTCGTGATTTTTCGGGGTTTTTTTTTCAGTGGGCACCCAGGTGCAGCTGGTGGTAAATGTCGAAGCCCGGTTCGTCAGGGAAAGCCCGGAGCCCCGATGTCTGTGGCGCTGTAGATGCGCTGGGAATGGCTGGTTGGAAGCAGCATGAGCTTGACTGGCTGGCACTTTTGGTGTGGGAGCAATCGTCCGACGTTCGTGATTTTTCGGGGTTTTTTTTTCAGTGGGCACCCAGGTGCAGCTGGTGGTAAATGTCGAAGCCCGGTTCGTCAGGGAAAGCCCGGAGCCGCGATGTCTGTGGTGCTGTAGATGCGCTTCCAGTGGCCGGTGAGGAGCAGCAAGAGCTTGAGTTGCTGGCATTTTCGGTGTGGGAGCAATCGTCCGATGTTCGTGATTTTTTGGGGTTCTTTTCAGTGGGCGCCCAGGTGCAGCTGATGGTAAAAGTCGAAGCCCTGTTGGTCAGGGAAAGCCCGGAGCCCCGATGTCTGTGGTGCTGTAGATGCGCTGCCAATGGCCGGTGAGGAACAGCAAGAGCTTGACTGGCTGGCACTTTCGGTGTGGGATCAATCGTCCGACGTTTTTGATTTTTCAGGGTTTTTTTTTCAGTGGGCAACCAGGTGCAGCTGGTGGTAAACGTCGAAGCCCTGTTGGTCAGGGAAAGCCCGGAGCCGCGATGTCTGTGGCGCTGTAGATGCGCTGGGAATGGCTGGTGAGGAGCAGCAAGAGCTTGACTGGCTGGCACTTTTGCTGTGGGAGCAATCGTCCGACGTTCGTGATTTTTCTTTTATTTTTTTCAGCGGGCGCCCAGGTGCAGCTGGTGGTAAATGTCGAAGCCCTGTTGGTCAGGGAAAGCGCAGAACCCCGATGTCTGTGGTGCTGTAGATGCACTGCCAAAGTCCGGTGACTAGCAGCAAGAGTTTAAGTTGCTGGCACTTTTGGTGTGGGAGCAATCGTCCGACGTTCGTGATTTTTCGGGGTTTTATTTCAGTGGGCGCCCAGGTGCAGCTGGTGGTAAATGTCGAAGCCCTGTTTGTCAGGGAAAGCCCAGAGCCCCGATGTCTGTGGTGCTGTAGATGCGCTGGGAATGGGAGGTGAGGAGCAGCAAGAGCTTGAGTTGCTGGCACTTTTGGTGTGGGAGCAATCGTCCGACGTTCGTGATTTTTCGGGGTTTTATTTCAGTGGGAGCCCAGGTGCAGCTGGTGGTAAACGTCGAAGCCCTGTTGGTCAGGGAAAGCCCGGAGCCCCGATGTCTGTGGTGCTGTAGATGCGCTTCCAATGGCCGGTGAGGAGCAGCAAGAGCTTGACTGGCTGGCACTTTCGGTGTGGGAGCAATCGTCCGACGTTTGTGTTTTTTTCGGGTTTTTTTTTTAATGGGCACCCATGTTCAGCTGGTGGTAAACGTCGAAGTGCTGTTAGTCAGGGAAAGTCCGGAGCCCAAATGTCTGTGGTGCTGTAGATGCGCTGGGAATGGGCGGTGATTAGCAGCAAGAGCCTGACTGGCTGGCACTTTCGGTGTGGGAGAAATCGTCCGATCTTCGTGATTTTTCAAGGTTTTTTTTCAGTGGGTGCCCAGGTGCAGCTGGTGGTAAACGTCGAAGCCCTGTTGGTCAGGGAAAGCTCGGAGCCCCGATGTCTGTGGCGCTGTAGATGCGCTGGGAATGGCTGGTTAGAAGCAGCATGAGCTTGACTGGCTGGCACTTTTGGTGTGGGAGCAATCGTCCGACGTTCGTGATTTTTCGGGGTTATTTTCAGTGGGAGCCCAGGTTCAGCGAGTGGTAAACGTCGAAGCCCTGTTGGTCAGGGAAAGCCCGGAGCCCCGATGTCTGTGGTGTTGTAGATGCACTGCCACTGTCCGGTGAGGAGCAGCAAGAGCTTGAGTTGCTGGAACTTTGGGTGTGGGAGCAGTCGTCCGACGTTCGTGATTTTTCGGGGTTTTATTTCAGTGGGCGCCCAGGTGCAGCTGGTGGTAAATGTCGAAGGCCTGTTGGTCAGGGAAAGCCCGGAGCCACGATGTCTGTGGTGCTGTAGATGCGCTGCCAATGGCCGGTGAGGAGCAGCAAGAGCTTGACTGGCTGGCACTTTTGGTGTGGGAGCAATCGTCCGACGTTTGTGATTTTTCGGGGTTTTTTTCAGTGGGCGCACAGGTGCAGCTGGTGGTAATCGTCGAAGCCCTGTTGGTCAGGGAAAGCCCTGAGCCGTGATGTCTGTGGTGCTGTAGATGCACTGCCAAAGTCCGGTGAGGAACAGCAAGAGCTTGAGTTGCTGGCACTTTCTGTGTGGGAACAATCGTCCGACGTTCGTGATTTTTTGGGTTTTTTTTCCAGTGGGCGCCCAGGTTCAGCTGGTGGTAAACGTCGAAGCCCTCTTCGTCAGGGAATGCCCGGAGCCCCGATGTCTGTGGTGCTGTAGATGCGCTGGGAATGGCCGGTGAGGAGCAGCAAGAGCTTGACTGGCTGGAACTTTCGGTGTGGGAGCAATTGTCCGATGTTCGTGATTTTTCGGGGTTCTTTTCAGTGGGAGCCCAGGTTCAGCGAGTGGTAAACGTCGAAGCCCTGTTGGTCAGGGAAAGCCCGGAGCCCCGATGTCTGTGGTGCTGTAGATGCGCTGCCAAAGTCCGGTGAGGAGCAGCAAGAGCTTGAGTTGCTGGCACTTTCGGTGTGGGAGCAATCGTCCGATGTTCGTGATTTTTCGGGGTTCTTTTCAGTTGGCGCCCAGGCTCAGCTGGTGGTAAACGTCGAAGCCCTGTTGGTCCGGGAAAGCCCGGAGCCGCGATGTCTGTGGTGCTGTAGATGCGCTGCCAATGGCCGGTGAGGAACAGCAAGAGCTTGACAGGCTGGCACTTTCGGTGTGGGATCAATCGTCCGACGTTTTTGATTTTTCAGGGTTTTTTTTTCAGTGGGCAACCAGGTGCAGCTGGTGGTAAACGTCGAAGCACTGTTGGTCAGGGAAAGCCCGGAGCCGCGATGTCTGTGGTGCTGTAGATGCGCTGGGAATGGCTGGTGAGGAGCAGCAAGAGCTTGACTGGCTGGCACTTTTGCTGTGGGAGCAATCGTCCGATGTTCGTGATTTTTCTTTTATTTTTTTCAGCGGGCGCCCAGGTGCAGCTGGTGGTAAACGTCGAAGCCCTGTTTGTCAGGGAAAGCCCAGAGCCCCGATGTCTGTGGTGCTGTAGATGCGCTGGGAATGGGAGGTGAGGAGCAGCAAGAGCTTGAGTTGCTGGCACTTTTGGTGTGGGAGCAATCGTCCGACGTTCGTCATTTTTCGGGGTTTTATTTCAGTGGGTGCCCAGGTGCAGCTGGTGGTAAACGTCGAAGCCCTGTTTGTCAGGGAAAGCCCGGAGCCCCGATGTCTGTGGTGCTGTAGATGCGCTGGGAATGGCCGGGGAGGAGCAGCAAGAGCTTGACTGGCTGGCACTTTCGGTGTGGGAGCAATCGTCCGACGTTCGTGATTTTTCGGGGTTCTTTTCAGTGGGGGCCCAGGTGCAGCTGGTGGTAAATGTCGAAGCCCTGTTGGTCAGGGAAAGCCCGGATCCCCGATGTCTGTCGTGCTGTAGATGCGCTGGGAATGGCTGGTGAGAAGCAGCATGAGCTTGACTGGCTGGCACTTTCGGTGTGGGAGCAATCGTCCGACGTTCGTGATTCTTCGGGGTTTTTTTTCAGTGGGTAACCAGGTGCAGCTGGTGGTAAATGTCGAAGCCCTGTTCGTCAGGGAAAGCCCGGAGCCCCGATGTCTGTGGTGCTGTACATGCGCTGCCAATGGCCGGGGAGGAGCAGCAAGAGCTTGACTGGCTGGCACTTTCGGTGTGGGAGCAATCGTCCGACGTTCGTGATATTTGGGGATTTTTTTTCCAGTGGGCGCCCAGGTTCAGCTGGTAGTAAACTTCTAAGCCCTGTTCGTCAGGGAAAGCCCAGAGCCCCGATGTCTGTGGTGCTGTAGATGCACTGGGAATGGCTGGTGAGGAGCAGCTAGAGCTTGACAGGCTGGCACTTTCGGTGTGGGAGCAATCGTCCGACGTTTGTGATTTTTTGTGTTTTTTTTCAGTGGGCACCCAGGTGCAGCTGGTGGTAAACGTCGAAGCCCTGTTGGTCAGGGAAAGCCCGGAGCCCCGATGTCTGTGGTGCTGTAGATGCACTGCCAAAGTCCGGTGAGTAGCAGCAAGAGCTTGAGTTGCTGGCACTTTTGGTGTGGGAGCAATCGTCCGACGTTTGTGATTTTTCGGGGTTCTTTTCAGTGGGAGCCCAGGTGCAGCTGGTGGTAAACGTCGAAGCCCTGTTGGTCAGGGAAAGCCCGGAGCCCCGATGTCTGTGGTGCTGTACATGCGCTGCCAATGGCCGGTGAGGAGCAGCAAGAGCTTGACTGGCTGGCACTTTCGCTGTGGGAGCAATCGTCCGATGTTCGTGATTTTTCGTTTATTTTTTTCAGTGGGCGCCCAGGTTCAGCTGGTGGTAAACGTCGAAGCCCTGTTCGTCAGGGAAAGCCCAGAGCCCTGATGTCTGTGGTGCTGTAGATGCGCTGCCAATGGCCGGTGAGGAGCAGCAAGAGCTTGACTGGCTGGCACTTTTGGTGTGGGAGCAATCGTCCGATGTTCATGATTTTTCGTTTATTTTTTTCAGTGGGCGCCCAGGTGCAGCTGGTGGTAAATGTCGAAGCCCTGTTGGTCAGGGAAAGCCCGGAGCCGTGATGTCTGTGGTGCTGTAGATGCACTGCCAAAGTCCGGTGAGTAGCAGCAAGAGCTTGAGTTGCTGGCACTTTCTGTGTGGGAGGAATCGTCCGACGTTCGTGATTTTTCGGGGTTTTACTTTCAGTGGGCGCCCAGGTTCAGCTGGTGGTAAAGGTCGAAGCCCTGTTCGTCAGGGAAAGCCCGGAGCCCCGATGTCTGTGGTGCTGTAGATGCGCTGGGAATGTGCGGTGAGGAGCAGCAAGAGCTTGAGTTGCTGGCACTTGAGTTGCTGGCATTAAAAGTGGGTCCCCAGCGATAAGAAATAGAGTTCCTAGTGGACTCTGGAGCAGAAAGATCTACTGTTCAAAAATTGCCCCGGGGGTGTGGGACATCCTCGGAGAAAGTAGAAGTTATTGGAGCAAAAGGAGAGCCTTTTGGGGTTCCCGTAATAAAAAATGTGGTTTTGGAAAGTGATTCTAAATTTGGGGTGGGGTCCTTGCTGTTAGTGCCTGAGGCGGACTATAACTTATTGGGCAGAGATTTAATGATAGAATTAGGGATTGGCTTAGAAGTCATAAAAAATGAACTAAGAATTAAGTTGTGTCCTTTACGGACAGTTGATGAGGGGAAAATAAACCCTGAGGTATGGTACACTCCGGAGACCATTGGAAAATTGGATATTGAACCTTTTTCAGTGACAATAAGAAACCCAGAAATACCAGTGAGAATAAAACAATACCCCCTACCGATGGAGGGGAGACAGGGATTGAAACCTGAGATTCAAAGGTTAATTGAAAAAGGAATATTAGAACCTTGCATGTCCCCTTTTAACACCCCCATCTTACCTGTAAAGAAACCTGATGGGACATACAGATTAGTGCATGATTTACGAGAAATTAACAAACGAACGGTTACCAGATTCCCTGTAGTGGCAAACCCTCATACACTTTTAAGCCAGCTGGGCCCCAATGATCAGTGGTATAGTGTAATTGATTTAAAGGATGCCTTCTGGGCATGCCCCTTAAAGAAAGATTGCAGGGATTATTTTGCTTTTGAATGGGAAGACCCGGACACTTACAGAAAACAACAATTACGGTGGACCGTTTTACCTCAAGGGTTCACCGAGTCTCCAAATTTGTTTGGACAGGCATTAGAACAAATATTGAGGGGGTACGAATTAGGTGGGGGGGTGACCCTTGTCCAGTATGTGGACGATTTACTGTTGGCCGGCAGCGATGAGGAGGCAGTTAGGGAGGAGAGTATTAGGTTGTTAAATTTTTTAAGTTTACAGGGATTAAAGGTGTCGAAATCAAAACTGCAATTTGTCGAAAAGGAAGTGAAATATTTAGGGCACAGATTGAGTAAAGGAACTAAGAAGTTAGACCCAGAAAGAGTTCAGGGCATATTATCATTGCCGGCTCCAAAAACTAAGAGACAGATCAGACAATTGCTGGGCCTTTTGGGATATTGTAGACAATGGATTGAAGGCTATAGTAGGAAAGTAAAATTTTTATATGCTAAGATATCTAAGGATGGCCTATTAAAATGGTCTAAGGATGATGATGAACAATTGGAAGTTTTAAAAATGGATTTGGTAAACACTCCTGTTTTGAGTTTACCGGATGTCAAGAAACCATTTTATTTATTTATTAATGTTGATGAAGGAACAGCATATGGGGTGTTAGTGCAAGAATGGGCAGGGAAGAAAAAGCCTGTAGGATACCTTTCTAAATTGTTAGACCCTGTAAGCAGAGGATGGCCTATCTGCCTACAAGCTATAGTGGCTGCGGCTCTGCTAGTGGAAGAGGCTCACAAAGTTACCTTTGGGGGAGAACTGAAAGTATTATCACCCCACAATATTAGAGGAATTTTACAACAGAAAGCTGAAAAGTGGATTACTGATGCCAGGCTCCTGAAGTACGAGGGTATCCTGATATCTTCACCTAAACTAGAACTTGAAGTTACTGGTTTACAGAATCCAGCACAATTTCTGTACGGGGAACCGTCAGAGGAGATAACTCATGATTGCCTGCACACTATTGAAGAACAAGCCAAAATTAGACCAGATTTGGAGGAAGAAGAGCTAGAGGATGGGGAAAAACTTTTTGTAGATGGATCTTCCCGGGTAATAGAGGGGAAAAGAAAATCAGGATATGCGATAATTAATGGAAAAACATTTAAGGTAATAGAATCAGGGCCCCTGAGTCCCAGTTGGTCGGCTCAAGCATGCGAGTTATACGCAGTTTTAAGAGCTTTACAATTATTAGAAGGAAAAATCGGCACCATCTATACGGATTCCAAATATGCCTTTGGAATAGTGCATACATTTGGGAAAATTTGGGAAGAAAGAGGCTTAATAAATTCCCAGGGAAAGGGATTGGTTCATCAGGAGTTAATAATTGAAATTTTGCAGGCTTTACGGAGGCCGGTAGGAATAGCAGTGGTCCATTTAAAAGGGCATCAGCGGGGATTAACTCCACTGACAAGGGGAAACAATCTAGCAGATCAAGAAGCAAAACGAGTGGCTTTAATGATCTTCAAGGAAAAGAAAGATAGAAAGTTTCCTTGCAAGGATTGTTGGAAGAGCACACTTCATTGTAGCTGTGCGAATCCTAATTATCAGTTTTGTTGTGCGCATGGGGAAGAGTACCACCTGTACAGCTTCACTGTGCAGGAGAAAGACAAGTTAGTCCGAATGGGGGCAAGGGAAGTCAAATCTGGAGAATGGGAACTTCCTGATGGACGAGAGGTCATTTCAAAAACTATGGCTATAAGAATCATGCGCAAGTACCATGAAAACACCCACTGGGGGGTTCAAGCACTAGTAGATCAATTTGCCATAAAATATGCTTGCATTGGGGTATATAATATAGCAAAAAGAATAATTGGAGATTGCCTAATTTGCCAAAAAGTGAACAAGCACCAATTAAGAGAAAGACCATTAGGGGGAAGAGATTTGGCTCACCGACCCTTCGCCAAAATTCAGATAGACTTCACCGAACTACCGAAAGTAGGCAGGTATAGATATTTGTTGGTAATAATAGATCATTTAACACACTTTGTAGAAGCATTTCCAACAGTCAGGGCCACTGCCCAAACGGTGACAAAACTATTGCTTGAAAATGTGATACCTAGGTATGGCTCTATTGAAACTATTGACTCTGATAGGGGACCACATTTTGCTTCAAAAATCATAAAAGAAGTTTTTACTGCTTTGGGGACCAAGTGGGAATATCATACACCCTGGCACCCACAGAGTTCAGGAAAAATAGAGCGGGTAAACGGTGAGATAAAGAAACAACTGACCAAATTAATGATGGAGACCAAATTATCTTGGGTAAAATGCCTTCCCTTAGCCTTATTAAATATTAGAATCCAACCTCACACGGATGTGGGAATCTCCCCTTTCGAAATGTTATATGGAATGCCTTATGATTTGGAGGTTCCCCGAGATCATCCCCAGGCTGAAAATTTACAACTGAAACAGTACATAATCCAACTCATGTCTATGAGGAAACAATTGCGAGATAAAGGCTTAGCAGTACAAAGGCCTCCGTTGGACATTGCAATACACAATATACAACCTGGAGATAACGTTTTAATTAGGCCATGGAAGGAGTCCTCACTAACTCCCCGCTGGGAAGGGCCTTATCTTGTTTTACTCACTACAGAAACCGCCATCCGGACTGCTGAACGGGGGTGGACCCATGCCAGCCGGGTAAAAGGACCCATCTCCGAGGAGCAGTGGGAGAGCTCTGGAGACCCGAATACCTTGAAATTAAAACTGCGAAGAAAAAGACAGACTAATAAATTGAACTGAGCAATGAACATGTATCGGTAAGGCGGAGACGCTTCGCTTGTTAACCTTTTTTTTACAGAAGAACCACACTTGGAGACCTGGAAAATACATGGATACGTAAGGACTATATTGAAATCAGAATTGTGGTTGTAATTGTAATTATCATTATATATATGAGCCTTTAAGAAAAGTGATGTGTCACATAGTTCATATTAATTGTAGCAATAAGTTTGGTAGTAGCAGGGAAGGAACTTACATATCTTTGGAAGTGCCGAAAACAGGAGTAGCCTCGTTTAAACAATTTAAAAATAAAATACCAAAGTGCTACTCCCAGGAGAATCGGGAGCCGAACAGAAAATAAATAAGTGAGGGCCGATTCACTGCCACATTTCTCCTGAAGATTGTCCTTGCCACCAAGAAGATGACATTCCTCGTAGCTCGAAGCAACCGAGTTGACGAGCGAGGTGGAGGGACAAGGTGCTGTGGAGAACTGACCCCTGTCACTGCAGATGATTTAAAGGCCCTCCAAGTGAAAAGGCCCCGAGGTTCCAAATGGGAAAAAGGCACTAGTCAAATTGGCTTAAAACAAAATTGGAGGCTTCACCCTTTTCGGTACGTCCTGACTATTCTGTTTTTAATGTTACCACAAACATGGGGGAAACGGAGCCACCAAGCTCATCAGCCATTCGAATGGACACTGCATCAAGTGGGCATTGATGATGATAAAGTCATACAAACTATAATAACTCCAGGGGCCCCTGCCTTTAAGACCACTCTGTGTCAGTTAGCGCCAGTAGATGGAGCGTGTAAAAATGAAGGTACACCATTTTATCTATGCCCGAGCTCTAACCCTGGGAAATCGTATTGTAACCAACCAGGACAACATTTTTGCGCATACTGGGGTTGTGAAACAATTGCTAACCGGTGGATTCCAGAGCCTGGAAAAGATCCCTTCTTGAAGGTATCTTGGGCCCCTTATGGATGTAAGCCGCAAGTGGTACGTACACTGGATAGAAGTGGGTCTGTCAGTATCGCAAAGTGGAGTTGCAACTACTGGCACTTGAATGTGACCCGACCTCAGGACCCTAGCTGGCTAGTAGGAAGAACTTGGGGAGTTCGTTATAATAAGGAACTAGGGCAAGATAGAGGTGGGCTAATACACATTAAAAAGAAACCAGCCTCGAATGATCCACTGCCAGTAGGCCCCAAGCAGGTCCTGACTGATGATTTGGCTAAGAAAACAGACCCCGACCAGACATTGACTGATAGTTTGGTCAAGGAAACAGAGGGTGATGTAACGAAAGTTATTGTAATGAATAGTACCCAAGCCATCCAAACCCCTGACGAAAACTCTGGGGATAACCCTCTTTGGAAACTGATGCAAGCCAGTTACCTGGTATTAAACCACACAAACCCAAATTAAATCACACAAACCACACAAACACAAACATTGCTGGGTGTGTTGCGATACTAGACCTCCCTTCTATGAGGCAATAGGCATCCACTCAAAGGCGAAAAGGGTAAATGGTTCAAACCCAACACAATGTTTATGGGATTCTGAAGGTCGAAAACCAGGCCTGACGATGCAACATGTATCGGGACAAGGGAGATGTATTGGGAATGTACCCCCAGAGAAAAATAAATTATGCAAGATAAGAGCTTCCCTGAAAGGGAAGCCCCCTGCTGATTGGCTAATACCAGCCCGTAACACCAAATGGATCTGCTCCAAAACTGGAATCACTCCCTGTTTATCTCTTAAATTGTTCAACGAATATGAGGAATATTGCATCCAAGTGATGATAATCCCCCGGATCATATACCACCCTGAGGAATTTGTGCATAATAACCAGAATACCCAGAGTCACCACTTACAGAAACGAGAACCATTTACCTTTACGGCTTTGACAATAGCCACTTTGATAGCTGTAGGAGCAACAGGCGCGGGCACAGGAATAACGTCATTGGTCCAACAAAATCAGAAATTTCAATCACTTAGAATAGCAGTAGACGAAGACTTGGTAAGAATTGAACAATCAATAACTGCCTTGGAAAAATCTGTTAGATCATTATCAGAGGTGGTGCTACAAAACCGAAGGGGGTTAGATTTAATGTTTCTACAACAAGGTGGGCTATGTGCTGCCTTGGGAGAACAATGTTGTGTATATGCTGATCACACAGGGATTGTAAGGGATACTATGACAAAACTTCGGGAAGGCCTAGAAAAACGAAAACGAGAACAAGAAACGCAACAAAGCTGGTATGAGTCCTGGTTTAACCACTCTCCTTGGCTTACCGCATTACTATCTACCATTGCAGGACCCTTGATTATATTAATACTGGTATTAACTTTTGGACCCTGTATATTCAATAGAGTAGTTACAATTGTAAAAAACAGATTGGAAGCAGCTCATTTGATGCTTATGAGAGCCAAGCATGAACCTCTGGGAGGAATACCGGAGGTGGAGGAGACCCTCATTTTGAGCCAGCAGGTGCTTAAGCGATTTGATGAACAAAATAGTGAAAAGAAAAAGGGGGGATTGTAATAAACTGTGAGCTGTTTGTTCATCAAACCTTGTCAGAACAATGGAGAGTTATATGAAATACACAAAGTCGGCCACAAGAAAGTTACATTAAATACACAAGGTCAGCCACAGGCACCTGGCTATGTAAAAACGGCATGCAGGACTGCGAAAGGAGGGAGCGGGGGGGGGCTCATAAAGATGAAGGGTATAAAACCAGTAACTTTCTAACCATATAGTTTGAAGAAGCAATTAGTGGGAGGGGGAAGTCTGGTTTGGAGCAAGAAACAGTCTCACATTATCTCGAGGGAGGGAGGGAGTGATTAAAAGGAGCAAGGATTCGAGAACAGGATGGCACCCATCACATAAATCTCCTTGTTCAAGAAGGACACGAATCGGCTCAGACTGATAAGGACACTGCCAACTTGTGGGAACAGCACATTCCAGGCAAAGGTGAAAAGTACACCGTGAAGAAGACCTACGGCCTTCCTCCCAAAAGACCCCCGAAGACCCTCGCCCACAATTCCTGGGAGAATTTGCACAAGCGCGAAGGACTGATAAGCTAATTAGCATACGAAGCGAGAGTAGGTGGGTTTAGGTAATGAATATGTATAAGCATCAACGGAATATTTATTGTTTTTACTGTATAAGAATGGGGCGGTTTGCTATCTCGGCGCGCGCCGTTGGCGGAGCAGGAGACTCCCCGGCCGCCCAGCGCTGTTTTGCTTACTGGTCGCTTGCTTTAATAAACCAAATTTTTAATTGGCCAATCTCTGTCAGTTAATTGGACAAAGAGGGCAGATAAACTATAACAGCAGGACGCCATTTTATGGGGGCAGGACGCCATTTTGGGGGGGTAGAAGGCCCAGTTGTGGGGCAGGGGGCCACTTTCGGGGGCAAGAGAGCATTTTGGGGGGCAGGACGCCATTTTGGGGGGTAGAAGGCCCAGTTATGGGGCAGGAGACCACTTTCGGGGGCGAGAGCGCATTTTGTGGGGCAAGGAGGCCATTTTGGGGGTCGCCCCACCCACGGCGAGGGAGGACCCGAGACACCCAATCGCGGCGAGGGACGACCCGAGACACCCAATGGCGGCGAGGGAAGACCTCCGGTGTCCAATGGCGGCAAGGTGAGACCCGAGTGAGCTCCGCCCCCCACCCCCCCAGCTTATGGGCGGGGCCACGTTGGGTTGGCCAACCTGGTTGAGCTCTCAAGACCCGCGATGGCCCCGCCCACGGCGGCCATCTTGGGACAGAACGCTGGGCAGAGATGAGAGGCGGGAAGGGGCCCAGGGGAGTTTTTACTCGTGGCCCATGCCGCGCTGGCAAAGCAGCGCCGTCCCCTCCTCTTCCTCGGAGGAAGGGGGTGGGCGGGGCTTCCTCCCGGCACGGGGCCGTCCGCGGGGGCTCAGCCCTCGTCGCTGCCGGAGACGCTGGCCATGGCGTAGGCGCCGGCGTCGTCCTTGTCGTGCAGCCCCTTCCAGTGAACGCCGCGTGGCCGGGGGAGGGGGGCGGGGCCTAGGCGGGGGGTGCAGCCGCGATGGCCCCGCCCCCTCAGTGAAAAACCGGGTGGCCCTGCCCCCTTCCCGGTTTTATATCGCTCGATGTTAAGCTTGGGAAGAGGGAGGGGTGGAGGGAGGTTATCTTGTTCTCTGTCTCATTATCTTGCTGTTTGTAGTAATAAATGAATAGTTTTCCCCAAGTCGAGTCTGTTTTGCCCGTGACGGTAAATTTAAGGATTTCTCCCTGTCCTTATCTCAAACCTCGAGCCGTTTTTCCTTACATTATCTCCCCCTGTTCTCTCGGAGGGTGGGAGGAGTGAGAGAGAGACTGCGTAGTCTGGTCCTGATCGGGGCTGAACTACGACAGTGTTACTTTCTTAAACATTCTCCAAACCCATAGGTACAGCACAATAGTTAATATTAATAAAACCCCTAAGCTAATCAATAAGATCACAACGGGGCGCACCATAGTATTAAGGATCCCTGTTGCCTCTGTCCCAGCCCCACTCATGCCCTGAGTACATTTCCATTTTGTGCATAACCACAGTGGCCAAGTTTAAGCCCGACCGTTTAAAAGGTGGTCCCATGCTTCCTGTAAACCCAAGGGAGGCGTGAGACCACGGCCATTTGGTGTCCTTTTGATTACAAGTTAGTGGTAAGATGCAGGAAAATATTGTAAGCCCAATCACAATTCCAATTAAACAATTGGTCATTTTAGGATTTAGTTGGTCTAGTGGATTAGTACAGCTACTTCTGTAGATAATGTACTGCCTTTGGTGACCTGCTAAAATGGGTTTTATATTTCCTGTAATAAAATGACAAATAAGATATAAACTGTACCGATGACAGATTTGGGCGAGATTAGTTACTGGCCGGTCCCGGTTTCTTTGTCCGGTATCGTTTGCTGTGGTGTCCCTCCGGTTCACTACTGCACTGTTCCCGCCCTTATCCGTTCGAACGAGTTTAAGTCTCAAGTCTTCGTTGTTGTCTGGAGTTACTTTCCACAAGGTTGCAGAGGCTCTCTTGATCCGAGTATGGTGTATCCAGGAGTTCTGTCCCTTTACCTTAATTGCCGTGTAGGTGGTGAGGAGGACTTGAAAAGGTCCGGCCCACTGTGGTTCCAGAGTTTTTTCTGTAAGAGACTTAACATATACATAGTCCCCTGGTTGTATATCGTGAACAGGCCCATCCAGACCCCTACGACGTGTTCCCATTGCATGTTTTTCAATTCTTTTTAATTGTTTGTTTAGTGCCACCATATAGGAGGTCATTATTTCTTCACCAATTTGTGAAGACGTTCCCTTTTGTACCCCATAGGGTCGTCCATATAGAATTTCGAATGGACTAAGCCCTTCTCTTGCTCTTGGTCTGGTTCGTATTCGTATAAGAGCTAATGGTAAAGTTAGATTAGTTTCCTGACCCAACTTGACAATCTGTTGTTTGATTAGGTGATTCATTTTCTCCACCTGGCCACTTGATTGTGGTCGGTAAGAGGTATGTAATTGCCACTCTATCCCTAGATGGTGGCTAATTGCTTGTACTATTCTGGACACAAAATGTGGTCCTCTATCCGATGACATTACTGCTGCGACTCCAAACCTAGGTACTATTTCCTGGAGCAGTATTTTGGTTACTTCCCAGGCTTTAGCAGTTCCGCACGGGAAAGCTTCTGGCCAGCCTGAAAAGGTATCCGTAAGTACTAATAAGTATCGATACCCCCCTTTTCTAGGGAGTTCTGAGAAATCAATCTGCCAACGTTGTCCCGGACCATTCCCCTTTCCGATTTTTTCAAGTTTCGGCCCTTTTACAACTTTAGGATTAGTCTGGAGACAAAGATCACATTGTTGAGTTACTTGTCTAACGGTAGTGGCTAAGTTTCGCACTATTATGTTCCTGATGAGATCTTTATATAGGGCTTCTGCCCCCCCCTCCCCCCAGTGTCTTTTTCTATGTTCTTCTCGGACTACTGACCATATCATGTAGGAGGGAATTACTACCCTCCCGTGTGAGGGGTAGTAATTGGCCCACCCTTCCTCATTATATGACCCCTTTAGATCATTAATAAGTTTGCCGACTTCCTTTGTGTATTCTGGTTTACCTTCTAGAAATACCTGTCCATCAGGTATTAGCGCACCCTCTACCTTGATTGTTTCTCTAGCTGCTTGTTTTGCTTCCCTATCTGCCAGCTCATTTCCTCTTTCCAATTCTGTGCTCACTTTCTGGTGTGCTTTAATATGCATAATTGCCACCTTTTTGGGAAGCTGGACTGCATTCAGGATTTTCAAAATCCCTTCTGCGTGTTTGATGGTTTTTCCATGAGAATTTAACAGTCCTCTTGCCTTCCATATTGCTCCATGGGCATGTACCACCCCAAAGGCATATTTAGGGTCAGTCCAAATGTTTACAGTCCTTCCCTGGGCTCTCTCCAGGGCTCAGGTAAGGGCTATGATCTCGGCCTTTTGGGCTGAGACGTCGGCTGATAGTGGCCTGGACTCTATCACCTTTTCAAAAGTGGTAACAGCATATCCGGAATGTCGCCTTCCATTTAACATATAGCTGCTTCCATCGGTGAACCAATGTTCGGCTCCATCGACAGGGACATCTTTAAGATCCGTTCGACTAGAATACATGGTTTCAATTGTTTCCAAGCAGTCATGACTCACCGGCTCCCCGATGTTCCCATCAAGGAATGAGGCCGGATTGATGATGTTTGTGGTCACGATTTCAACATCATCCTGTTCAACCATTATAGCTTGATATTTCAGGAACCTTTGTGGGGAAAGCCAATGCCCTCCTTTTGCTTCAAGGACCGCAGATACAGTCTGGGAAACTAGGACAGTCATTTTCTGGCCTAGAGTGAACTTTCAGGCTTCTTGAATGTTTAGAATGACAGCTGCTACTGCTCTCAGACAGCTGGGCCACTGTCGCAGTTCAGCCCTGATCAGGACCAGACTACACAGTCTCTCTCTCGCTCCCCCCACCCTCCGAGAGAATAGGGGGAGATGATATAAGAAAAACGGCTCGAGGTTTGAGATAAGGACGGGAAGAAATTTGTAAAGTTACCGTTACAGGCAAAACAGACTCGACTTGGGGAAAAACACTCATTTATTTCTAAAACTAGCAGGAGAATGAGACAGGGAACAAGATAACCTCCCCCCACCCCTCCCTCTTCCCGGGCTTAACATTATCTCTACTACCTTCCCCTCCCGAGCGGCATGGAGGGGGGGGTCGGGGGCGGGGGGGGGGGAATGGGGGTCGCAGTCAGATCATCACGCGTTGTTTTACGCCTCTGTGTCATCGTCGGGGGAAGAACTCCTTGCATTCCTCCTCTGCTCCAGCGTGGGGTCCCTCCCACGGGCCACAGTCCTCCGTGAAACTGCCCCGGCATGGGTCATCTCTTCCACAGGGTGCAGTCCCTCTAGAACAGCTGTCCCAGCGGGCCCTCCACGGGGCACAGTCTCCTTCAGGCCTCTACCTGTTCCGGCGTGGGGTCCTCCACAGGCTGCAGGTGGACCTCTGCCCCTCCGTGGACCTCCATGGGCTGCAGGGGGACAACCTGCTCCACCATGGTCGTCACCACGAGTTGCAGAGGAATCTTGGCCAGAAGCCATATTACTCCTCCCCCTCCTTCTTCACTGACCTTGGCGTCTGCAGCCGTTCCTCGCAACAGGCTGGCAGACGCCTCTCAGGATCCTTTTTACATCTTATTCACTTCAACTGCTCCTCTCCACTTCTTGCAGCCAGGCCGGGCCGAGTTGGGCCCAGTCGGCTGCCCGGCGGGAGGCCAGAGGGTGAGGCCTGCAAGGCCCACAAGGCTCGCGCTTCCCCCTCTCTGCCCCCCGCTCAGCTGCTTCACATCTCTCCCTTTTTTTTTTTCTGTTTCCCCCTTCTTAAATATGTTATAGCAGAGGCATTATCACAGAACATTCTGCTACCAATTGGCTCGGCCTTGGCCAGCAGTGGGTCCGCCCTAGGCCCGGCCAAGTCCACTGAACAAAGGGGAGCGACTTCTAGCAGTTTCCTACAGAAGCTACCACCTTAGCACCCCCCCACTAACAAAACCAGAACAGCCACCCTTTCGCAGCGGCATCCAGCTGTTTGGAGAAGTATGCTACCGCCCGTCTGTATGGTCCCAAATCTTGTGCCAATATTCCTAGTGCCATTCCTTGTTTTTCGTGGGAAAATAGAAAAAATGGCTTACTCACATCAGGAAGTCCCAATGCTGATGCCGACATCAGGGCTTTCTTCAGCTGATGGAAGGCTCGATCTGACTCAGCATCCCACTGGAGATCCTTTTGGTTAGCTGCTATCAGGGAATAGAGTGGCTTAAACAGGCAGACCATAATCACATACCCAAAGTTGGCACCACCCTGTCATTCCTAAGAATGTCCGTAGTTCCTTTATAGTTTGTGGTCGGGGGCTTTGGCATATGGCCTCTTTCCGGGCTTGTCCTAGGATCCGTTGTCCGGCACTGATCTCGTACCCCAGGTACGTGACCTGGGGTTGTAACAACGCCTGTGCCTTTTTCTTAGAAACCCGATATCCCTGTAGTCCCAGGAAATTTAACAGACTCACGGTCCAAATGACACAGGATTCTTTGGTTCTGGTTGCAATAAGAAGGTCGTCTACATACTGTAACACCTTCCCTTCTTCTGAAGGTGGTTCCCATGATTCCAAGTCCTTTGCTAGCTGATTCCTCAAAACTGTGGGGCACGAGAAGTGCCTGCTCCGGAGGCTTCTTGCGAGCAGCGCTAAAAGCACGCGAACATCGCGTTTCTGTGCTTTCCTGAACAGCTTGCGCTGGGACAGTTACAGCCGCGTTTTGCAAGCTGTCCGGGGTTCTGAGGCACTAAAAGTGCGGATGTGTGGCGACTGTCCAAGACGAGAACCGGCTGCTCTGAAAGCCCTTCCTGCTCTTCACGTACGCTTTCTAGCAGCTCTACGGACACACACGCGTCAGCCTCTTCACTGTCCTACACAGCTAGCACGCTGGCAGTTACCGTCAACTTGGAAGCAGCCGCGCAGAAGGCACTCGCCCTGCAACCGGCGAACAGCGCACATTCGCGGCTACACGCGAGCTGGCCGCACTCGGAGCTTTCGCGGCTCTTCTCTCGCTCTTTCCCGCAGAGCTCCGGCGATGCACAACTCGAACCGCGAAAGCCGCAATGAGCTTTGTGCAAGCTGCGCAGAAGAAACAAGGCACTAAACCGGCAAATGTCCAGCTAATCTCCAACGTGAAAAGGCTCAGCAAGGAAAGCTCTTGCTAACAGCCCAGAAGCATTGCGACTCTTCTCTGGATGATTTGCCCACCAACACTTCACATCAGCTCAAGCCGGCTGCCCGGAGGAAAAGAGGCTAGGAAAGATCGTAGCAGGCACGGTTGTTGCTGCACGAGAAGTGCCTGCTCCGGAGGCTTCTTGCGAGCAGCGCTAAAAGCACGCGAACATCGCGTTTCTGTGCTTTCCTGAACAGCTTGCGCTGGGACAGTTACAGCCGTGTTTTGCAAGCTGTCCGGGGTTCTGAGGCACTAAAAGTGCGGATGTGTGGCGACTGTCCAAGACGAGAACCGGCTGCTCTGAAAGCCCTTCCTGCTCGTCACGTACGCTTTCTAGCAGCTCTACGGACACACACGCGTCAGCCTCTTCACTGTCCTACACAGCTAGCACGCTGGCAGTTACCGTCAACTTGGAAGCAGCCGCGCAGAAGGCAGTCG
The DNA here is from genome assembly GCF_036417535.1 of Chlamydotis macqueenii. Taxonomy (NCBI): domain Eukaryota; kingdom Metazoa; phylum Chordata; class Aves; order Otidiformes; family Otididae; genus Chlamydotis; species Chlamydotis macqueenii. Next base: position 117,986 of record NW_028239226.1, read on the forward strand.
CCCTGCAACCGGCGAACAGCGCACATTCGCGGCTACACGCGAGCTGGCCGCACTCGGAGCTTTCGCGGCTCTTCTCTCGCTCTTTCCCGCAGAGCTCCGGCGATGCACAACTCGAACCGCGAAAGCCGCAATGAGCTTTGTGCAAGCTGCGCAGAAGAAACAAGGCACTAAACCGGCAAATGTCCAGCTAATCTCCAACGTGAAAAGGCTCAGCAAGGAAAGCTCTTGCTAACAGCCCAGAAGCATTGCGACGCTTCTCTGGATGATTTGCCCACCAACACTTCACATCAGCTCAAGCCGGCTGCCCGGAGGAAAAGAGGCTAGGAAAGATCGTAGCAGGCACGGTTGTTGCTGCACGAGAAGTGCCTGCTCCGGAGGCTTCTTGCGAGCAGCGCTAAAAGCACGCGAACATCGCGTTTCTGTGCTTTCCTGAACAGCTTGCGCTGGGACAGTTACAGCCGTGTTTTGCAAGCTGTCCGGGGTTCTGAGGCACTAAAAGTGCGGATGTGTGGCGACTGTCCAAGACGAGAACCGGCTGCTCTGAAAGCCCTTCCTGCTCGTCACGTACGCTTTCTAGCAGCTCTACGGACACACACGCGTCAGCCTCTTCACTGTCCTACACAGCTAGCACGCTGGCAGTTACCGTCAACTTGGAAGCAGCCGCGCAGAAGGCAGTCGCCCTGCAACCGGCGAACAGCGCACATTCGCGGCTACACGCGAGCTGGCCGCACTCGGAGCTTTCGCGGCTCTTCTCTCGCTCTTTCCCGCAGAGCTCCGGCGATGCACAACTCGAACCGCGAAAGCCGCAATGAGCTTTGTGCAAGCTGCGCAGAAGAAACAAGGCACTAAACCGGCAAATGTCCAGCTAATCTCCAACGTGAAAAGGGTCAGCAAGGAAAGCTCTTGCTAACAGCCCAGAAGCATTGCGACTCTTCTCTGGATGATTTGCCCACCAACACTTCACAACAGCTCAAGCCGGCTGCCCGGAGGAAAAGAGGCTAGGAAAGATCGTAGCAGGCACGGTTGTTGCTGCACGAGAAGTGCCTGCTCCGGAGGCTTCTTGCGAGCAGCGCTAAAAGCACGCGAACATCGCGTTTCTGTGCTTTCCTGAACAGCTTGCGCTGGGACAGTTACAGCCGTGTTTTGCAAGCTGTCCGGGGTTCTGAGGCACTAAAAGTGCGGATGTGTGGCGACTGTCCAAGACGAGAACCGGCTGCTCTGAAAGCCCTTCCTGCTCGTCACGTACGCTTTCTAGCAGCTCTACGGACACACACGCGTCAGCCTCTTCACTGTCCTACACAGCTAGCACGCTGGCAGTTACCGTCAACTTGGAAGCAGCCGCGCAGAAGGCACTCGCCCTGCAACCGGCGAACAGCGCACATTCGCGGCTACACGCGAGCTGGCCGCACTCGGAGCTTTCGCGGCTCTTCTCTCGCTCTTTCCCGCAGAGCTCCGGCGATGCACAACTCGAACCGCGAAAGCCGCAATGAGCTTTGTGCAAGCTGCGCAGAAGAAACAAGGCACTAAACCGGCAAATGTCCAGCTAATCTCCAACGTGAAAAGGCTCAGCAAGGAAAGCTCTTGCTAACAGCCCAGAAGCATTGCGACGCTTCTCTGGATGATTTGCCCACCAACACTTCACATCAGCTCAAGCCGGCTGCCCGGAGGAAAAGAGGCTAGGAAAGATCGTAGCAGGCACGGTTGTTGCTGCACGAGAAGTGCCTGCTCCGGAGGCTTCTTGCGAGCAGCGCTAAAAGCACGCGAACATCGCGTTTCTGTGCTTTCCTGAACAGCTTGCGCTGGGACAGTTACAGCCGTGTTTTGCAAGCTGTCCGGGGTTCTGAGGCACTAAAAGTGCGGATGTGTGGCGACTGTGCAAGACGAGAACCGGCTGCTCTGAAAGCCCTTCCTGCTCGTCACGTACGCTTTCTAGCAGCTCTACGGACACACACGCGTCAGCCTCTTCACTGTCCTACACAGCTAGCACGCTGGCAGTTACCGTCAACTTGGAAGCAGCCGCGCAGAAGGCAGTCGCCCTGCAACCGGCGAACAGCGCACATTCGCGGCTACACGCGAGCTGGCCGCACTCGGAGCTTTCGCGGCTCTTCTCTCGCTCTTTCCCGCAGAGCTCCGGCGATGCACAACTCGAACCGCGAAAGCCGCAATGAGCTTTGTGCAAGCTGCGCAGAAGAAACAAGGCACTAAACCGGCAAATGTCCAGCTAATCTCCAACGTGAAAAGGCTCAGCAAGGAAAGCTCTTGCTAACAGCCCAGAAGCATTGCGACGCTTCTCTGGATGATTTGCCCACCAACACTTCACATCAGCTCAAGCCGGCTGCCCGGAGGAAAAGAGGCTAGGAAAGATCGTAGCAGGCACGGTTGTTGCTGCACGAGAAGTGCCTGCTCCGGAGGCTTCTTGCGAGCAGCGCTAAAAGCACGCGAACATCGCGTTTCTGTGCTTTCCTGAACAGCTTGCGCTGGGACAGTTACAGCCGCGTTTTGCAAGCTGTCCGGGGTTCTGAGGCACTAAAAGTGCGGATGTGTGGCGACTGTCCAAGACGAGAACCGGCTGCTCTGAAAGCCCTTCCTGCTCGTCACGTACGCTTTCTAGCAGCTCTACGGACACACACGCGTCAGCCTCTTCACTGTCCTACACAGCTAGCACGCTGGCAGTTACCGTCAACTTGGAAGCAGCCGCGCAGAAGGCAGTCGCCCTGCAACCGGCGAACAGCGCACATTCGCGGCTACACGCGAGCTGGCCGCACTCGGAGCTTTCGCGGCTCTTCTCTCGCTCTTTCCCGCAGAGCTCCGGCGATGCACAACTCGAACCGCGAAAGCCGCAATGAGCTTTGTGCAAGCTGCGCAGAAGAAACAAGGCACTAAACCGGCAAATGTCCAGCTAATCTCCAACGTGAAAAGGCTCAGCAAGGAAAGCTCTTGCTAACAGCCCAGAAGCATTGCGACTCTTCTCTGGATGATTTGCCCACCAACACTTCACAACAGCTCAAGCCGGCTGCCCGGAGGAAAAGAGGCTAGGAAAGATCGTAGCAGGCACGGTTGTTGCTGCACGAGAAGTGCCTGCTCCGGAGGCTTCTTGCGAGCAGCGCTAAAAGCACGCGAACATCGCGTTTCTGTGCTTTCCTGAACAGCTTGCGCTGGGACAGTTACAGCCGTGTTTTGCAAGCTGTCCGGGGTTCTGAGGCACTAAAAGTGCGGATGTGTGGCGACTGTCCAAGACGAGAACCGGCTGCTCTGAAAGCCCTTCCTGCTCTTCACGTACGCTTTCTAGCAGCTCTACGGACACACACGCGTCAGCCTCTTCACTGTCCTACACAGCTAGCACGCTGGCAGTTACCGTCAACTTGGAAGCAGCCGCGCAGAAGGCAGTCGCCCTGCAACCGGCGAACAGCGCACATTCGCGGCTACACGCGAGCTGGCCGCACTCGGAGCTTTCGCGGCTCTTCTCTCGCTCTTTCCCGCAGAGCTCCGGCGATGCACAACTCGAACCGCGAAAGCCGCAATGAGCTTTGTGCAAGCTGCGCAGAAGAAACAAGGCACTAAACCGGCAAATGTCCAGCTAATCTCCAACGTGAAAAGGCTCAGCAAGGAAAGCTCTTGCTAACAGCCCAGAAGCATTGCGACGCTTCTCTGGATGATTTGCCCACCAACACTTCACATCAGCTCAAGCCGGCTGCCCGGAGGAAAAGAGGCTAGGAAAGATCGTAGCAGGCACGGTTGTTGCTGCACGAGAAGTGCCTGCTCCGGAGGCTTCTTGCGAGCAGCGCTAAAAGCACGCGAACATCGCGTTTCTGTGCTTTCCTGAACAGCTTGCGCTGGGACAGTTACAGCCGTGTTTTGCAAGCTGTCCGGGGTTCTGAGGCACTAAAAGTGCGGATGTGTGGCGACTGTGCAAGACGAGAACCGGCTGCTCTGAAAGCCCTTCCTGCTCGTCACGTACGCTTTCTAGCAGCTCTACGGACACACACGCGTCAGCCTCTTCACTGTCCTACACAGCTAGCACGCTGGCAGTTACCGTCAACTTGGAAGCAGCCGCGCAGAAGGCACTCGCCCTGCAACCGGCGAACAGCGCACATTCGCGGCTACACGCGAGCTGGCCGCACTCGGAGCTTTCGCGGCTCTTCTCTCGCTCTTTCCCGCAGAGCTCCGGCGATGCACAACTCGAACCGCGAAAGCCGCAATGAGCTTTGTGCAAGCTGCGCAGAAGAAACAAGGCACTAAACCGGCAAATGTCCAGCTAATCTCCAACGTGAAAAGGCTCAGCAAGGAAAGCTCTTGCTAACAGCCCAGAAGCATTGCGACGCTTCTCTGGATGATTTGCCCACCAACACTTCACATCAGCTCAAGCCGGCTGCCCGGAGGAAAAGAGGCTAGGAAAGATCGTAGCAGGCACGGTTGTTGCTGCACGAGAAGTGCCTGCTCCGGAGGCTTCTTGCGAGCAGCGCTAAAAGCACGCGAACATCGCGTTTCTGTGCTTTCCTGAACAGCTTGCGCTGGGACAGTTACAGCCGTGTTTTGCAAGCTGTCCGGGGTTCTGAGGCACTAAAAGTGCGGATGTGTGGCGACTGTCCAAGACGAGAACCGGCTGCTCTGAAAGCCCTTCCTGCTCGTCACGTACGCTTTCTAGCAGCTCTACGGACACACACGCGTCAGCCTCTTCACTGTCCTACACAGCTAGCACGCTGGCAGTTACCGTCAACTTGGAAGCAGCCGCGCAGAAGGCAGTCGCCCTGCAACCGGCGAACAGCGCACATTCGCGGCTACACGCGAGCTGGCCGCACTCGGAGCTTTCGCGGCTCTTCTCTCGCTCTTTCCCGCAGAGCTCCGGCGATGCACAACTCGAACCGCGAAAGCCGCAATGAGCTTTGTGCAAGCTGCGCAGAAGAAACAAGGCACTAAACCGGCAAATGTCCAGCTAATCTCCAACGTGAAAAGGCTCAGCAAGGAAAGCTCTTGCTAACAGCCCAGAAGCATTGCGACGCTTCTCTGGATGATTTGCCCACCAACACTTCACATCAGCTCAAGCCGGCTGCCCGGAGGAAAAGAGGCTAGGAAAGATCGTAGCAGGCACGGTTGTTGCTGCACGAGAAGTGCCTGCTCCGGAGGCTTCTTGCGAGCAGCGCTAAAAGCACGCGAACATCGCGTTTCTGTGCTTTCCTGAACAGCTTGCGCTGGGACAGTTACAGCCGTGTTTTGCAAGCTGTCCGGGGTTCTGAGGCACTAAAAGTGCGGATGTGTGGCGACTGTGCAAGACGAGAACCGGCTGCTCTGAAAGCCCTTCCTGCTCGTCACGTACGCTTTCTAGCAGCTCTACGGACACACACGCGTCAGCCTCTTCACTGTCCTACACAGCTAGCACGCTGGCAGTTACCGTCAACTTGGAAGCAGCCGCGCAGAAGGCACTCGCCCTGCAACCGGCGAACAGCGCACATTCGCGGCTACACGCGAGCTGGCCGCACTCGGAGCTTTCGCGGCTCTTCTCTCGCTCTTTCCCGCAGAGCTCCGGCGATGCACAACTCGAACCGCGAAAGCCGCAATGAGCTTTGTGCAAGCTGCGCAGAAGAAACAAGGCACTAAACCGGCAAATGTCCAGCTAATCTCCAACGTGAAAAGGCTCAGCAAGGAAAGCTCTTGCTAACAGCCCAGAAGCATTGCGACGCTTCTCTGGATGATTTGCCCACCAACACTTCACATCAGCTCAAGCCGGCTGCCCGGAGGAAAAGAGGCTAGGAAAGATCGTAGCAGGCACGGTTGTTGCTGCACGAGAAGTGCCTGCTCCGGAGGCTTCTTGCGAGCAGCGCTAAAAGCACGCGAACATCGCGTTTCTGTGCTTTCCTGAACAGCTTGCGCTGGGACAGTTACAGCCGTGTTTTGCAAGCTGTCCGGGGTTCTGAGGCACTAAAAGTGCGGATGTGTGGCGACTGTGCAAGACGAGAACCGGCTGCTCTGAAAGCCCTTCCTGCTCGTCACGTACGCTTTCTAGCAGCTCTACGGACACACACGCGTCAGCCTCTTCACTGTCCTACACAGCTAGCACGCTGGCAGTTACCGTCAACTTGGAAGCAGCCGCGCAGAAGGCAGTCGCCCTGCAACCGGCGAACAGCGCACATTCGCGGCTACACGCGAGCTGGCCGCACTCGGAGCTTTCGCGGCTCTTCTCTCGCTCTTTCCCGCAGAGCTCCGGCGATGCACAACTCGAACCGCGAAAGCCGCAATGAGCTTTGTGCAAGCTGCGCAGAAGAAACAAGGCACTAAACCGGCAAATGTCCAGCTAATCTCCAACGTGAAAAGGCTCAGCAAGGAAAGCTCTTGCTAACAGCCCAGAAGCATTGCGACGCTTCTCTGGATGATTTGCCCACCAACACTTCACATCAGCTCAAGCCGGCTGCCCGGAGGAAAAGAGGCTAGGAAAGATCGTAGCAGGCACGGTTGTTGCTGCACGAGAAGTGCCTGCTCCGGAGGCTTCTTGCGAGCAGCGCTAAAAGCACGCGAACATCGCGTTTCTGTGCTTTCCTGAACAGCTTGCGCTGGGACAGTTACAGCCGCGTTTTGCAAGCTGTCCGGGGTTCTGAGGCACTAAAAGTGCGGATGTGTGGCGACTGTGCAAGACGAGAACCGGCTGCTCTGAAAGCCCTTCCTGCTCGTCACGTACGCTTTCTAGCAGCTCTACGGACACACACGCGTCAGCCTCTTCACTGTCCTACACAGCTAGCACGCTGGCAGTTACCGTCAACTTGGAAGCAGCCGCGCAGAAGGCAGTCGCCCTGCAACCGGCGAACAGCGCACATTCGCGGCTACACGCGAGCTGGCCGCACTCGGAGCTTTCGCGGCTCTTCTCTCGCTCTTTCCCGCAGAGCTCCGGCGATGCACAACTCGAACCGCGAAAGCCGCAATGAGCTTTGTGCAAGCTGCGCAGAAGAAACAAGGCACTAAACCGGCAAATGTCCAGCTAATCTCCAACGTGAAAAGGGTCAGCAAGGAAAGCTCTTGCTAACAGCCCAGAAGCATTGCGACTCTTCTCTGGATGATTTGCCCACCAACACTTCACAACAGCTCAAGCCGGCTGCCCGGAGGAAAAGAGGCTAGGAAAGATCGTAGCAGGCACGGTTGTTGCTGCACGAGAAGTGCCTGCTCCGGAGGCTTCTTGCGAGCAGCGCTAAAAGCACGCGAACATCGCGTTTCTGTGCTTTCCTGAACAGCTTGCGCTGGGACAGTTACAGCCGTGTTTTGCAAGCTGTCCGGGGTTCTGAGGCACTAAAAGTGCGGATGTGTGGCGACTGTCCAAGACGAGAACCGGCTGCTCTGAAAGCCCTTCCTGCTCTTCACGTACGCTTTCTAGCAGCTCTACGGACACACACGCGTCAGCCTCTTCACTGTCCTACACAGCTAGCACGCTGGCAGTTACCGTCAACTTGGAAGCAGCCGCGCAGAAGGCAGTCGCCCTGCAACCGGCGAACAGCGCACATTCGCGGCTACACGCGAGCTGGCCGCACTCGGAGCTTTCGCGGCTCTTCTCTCGCTCTTTCCCGCAGAGCTCCGGCGATGCACAACTCGAACCGCGAAAGCCGCAATGAGCTTTGTGCAAGCTGCGCAGAAGAAACAAGGCACTAAACCGGCAAATGTCCAGCTAATCTCCAACGTGAAAAGGCTCAGCAAGGAAAGCTCTTGCTAACAGCCCAGAAGCATTGCGACGCTTCTCTGGATGATTTGCCCACCAACACTTCACATCAGCTCAAGCCGGCTGCCCGGAGGAAAAGAGGCTAGGAAAGATCGTAGCAGGCACGGTTGTTGCTGCACGAGAAGTGCCTGCTCCGGAGGCTTCTTGCGAGCAGCGCTAAAAGCACGCGAACATCGCGTTTCTGTGCTTTCCTGAACAGCTTGCGCTGGGACAGTTACAGCCGTGTTTTGCAAGCTGTCCGGGGTTCTGAGGCACTAAAAGTGCGGATGTGTGGCGACTGTGCAAGACGAGAACCGGCTGCTCTGAAAGCCCTTCCTGCTCGTCACGTACGCTTTCTAGCAGCTCTACGGACACACACGCGTCAGCCTCTTCACTGTCCTACACAGCTAGCACGCTGGCAGTTACCGTCAACTTGGAAGCAGCCGCGCAGAAGGCAGTCGCCCTGCAACCGGCGAACAGCGCACATTCGCGGCTACACGCGAGCTGGCCGCACTCGGAGCTTTCGCGGCTCTTCTCTCGCTCTTTCCCGCAGAGCTCCGGCGATGCACAACTCGAACCGCGAAAGCCGCAATGAGCTTTGTGCAAGCTGCGCAGAAGAAACAAGGCACTAAACCGGCAAATGTCCAGCTAATCTCCAACGTGAAAAGGGTCAGCAAGGAAAGCTCTTGCTAACAGCCCAGAAGCATTGCGACTCTTCTCTGGATGATTTGCCCACCAACACTTCACAACAGCTCAAGCCGGCTGCCCGGAGGAAAAGAGGCTAGGAAAGATCGTAGCAGGCACGGTTGTTGCTGCACGAGAAGTGCCTGCTCCGGAGGCTTCTTGCGAGCAGCGCTAAAAGCACGCGAACATCGCGTTTCTGTGCTTTCCTGAACAGCTTGCGCTGGGACAGTTACAGCCGTGTTTTGCAAGCTGTCCGGGGTTCTGAGGCACTAAAAGTGCGGATGTGTGGCGACTGTCCAAGACGAGAACCGGCTGCTCTGAAAGCCCTTCCTGCTCTTCACGTACGCTTTCTAGCAGCTCTACGGACACACACGCGTCAGCCTCTTCACTGTCCTACACAGCTAGCACGCTGGCAGTTACCGTCAACTTGGAAGCAGCCGCGCAGAAGGCAGTCGCCCTGCAACCGGCGAACAGCGCACATTCGCGGCTACACGCGAGCTGGCCGCACTCGGAGCTTTCGCGGCTCTTCTCTCGCTCTTTCCCGCAGAGCTCCGGCGATGCACAACTCGAACCGCGAAAGCCGCAATGAGCTTTGTGCAAGCTGCGCAGAAGAAACAAGGCACTAAACCGGCAAATGTCCAGCTAATCTCCAACGTGAAAAGGCTCAGCAAGGAAAGCTCTTGCTAACAGCCCAGAAGCATTGCGACGCTTCTCTGGATGATTTGCCCACCAACACTTCACATCAGCTCAAGCCGGCTGCCCGGAGGAAAAGAGGCTAGGAAAGATCGTAGCAGGCACGGTTGTTGCTGCACGAGAAGTGCCTGCTCCGGAGGCTTCTTGCGAGCAGCGCTAAAAGCACGCGAACATCGCGTTTCTGTGCTTTCCTGAACAGCTTGCGCTGGGACAGTTACAGCCGTGTTTTGCAAGCTGTCCGGGGTTCTGAGGCACTAAAAGTGCGGATGTGTGGCGACTGTGCAAGACGAGAACCGGCTGCTCTGAAAGCCCTTCCTGCTCGTCACGTACGCTTTCTAGCAGCTCTACGGACACACACGCGTCAGCCTCTTCACTGTCCTACACAGCTAGCACGCTGGCAGTTACCGTCAACTTGGAAGCAGCCGCGCAGAAGGCAGTCGCCCTGCAACCGGCGAACAGCGCACATTCGCGGCTACACGCGAGCTGGCCGCACTCGGAGCTTTCGCGGCTCTTCTCTCGCTCTTTCCCGCAGAGCTCCGGCGATGCACAACTCGAACCGCGAAAGCCGCAATGAGCTTTGTGCAAGCTGCGCAGAAGAAACAAGGCACTAAACCGGCAAATGTCCAGCTAATCTCCAACGTGAAAAGGGTCAGCAAGGAAAGCTCTTGCTAACAGCCCAGAAGCATTGCGACGCTTCTCTGGATGATTTGCCCACCAACACTTCACATCAGCTCAAGCCGGCTGCCCGGAGGAAAAGAGGCTAGGAAAGATCGTAGCAGGCACGGTTGTTGCTGCACGAGAAGTGCCTGCTCCGGAGGCTTCTTGCGAGCAGCGCTAAAAGCACGCGAACATCGCGTTTCTGTGCTTTCCTGAACAGCTTGCGCTGGGACAGTTACAGCCGTGTTTTGCAAGCTGTCCGGGGTTCTGAGGCACTAAAAGTGCGGATGTGTGGCGACTGTGCAAGACGAGAACCGGCTGCTCTGAAAGCCCTTCCTGCTCGTCACGTACGCTTTCTAGCAGCTCTACGGACACACACGCGTCAGCCTCTTCACTGTCCTACACAGCTAGCACGCTGGCAGTTACCGTCAACTTGGAAGCAGCCGCGCAGAAGGCAGTCGCCCTGCAACCGGCGAACAGCGCACATTCGCGGCTACACGCGAGCTGGCCGCACTCGGAGCTTTCGCGGCTCTTCTCTCGCTCTTTCCCGCAGAGCTCCGGCGATGCACAACTCGAACCGCGAAAGCCGCAATGAGCTTTGTGCAAGCTGCGCAGAAGAAACAAGGCACTAAACCGGCAAATGTCCAGCTAATCTCCAACGTGAAAAGGGTCAGCAAGGAAAGCTCTTGCTAACAGCCCAGAAGCATTGCGACTCTTCTCTGGATGATTTGCCCACCAACACTTCACAACAGCTCAAGCCGGCTGCCCGGAGGAAAAGAGGCTAGGAAAGATCGTAGCAGGCACGGTTGTTGCTGCACGAGAAGTGCCTGCTCCGGAGGCTTCTTGCGAGCAGCGCTAAAAGCACGCGAACATCGCGTTTCTGTGCTTTCCTGAACAGCTTGCGCTGGGACAGTTACAGCCGTGTTTTGCAAGCTGTCCGGGGTTCTGAGGCACTAAAAGTGCGGATGTGTGGCGACTGTCCAAGACGAGAACCGGCTGCTCTGAAAGCCCTTCCTGCTCTTCACGTACGCTTTCTAGCAGCTCTACGGACACACACGCGTCAGCCTCTTCACTGTCCTACACAGCTAGCACGCTGGCAGTTACCGTCAACTTGGAAGCAGCCGCGCAGAAGGCAGTCGCCCTGCAACCGGCGAACAGCGCACATTCGCGGCTACACGCGAGCTGGCCGCACTCGGAGCTTTCGCGGCTCTTCTCTCGCTCTTTCCCGCAGAGCTCCGGCGATGCACAACTCGAACCGCGAAAGCCGCAATGAGCTTTGTGCAAGCTGCGCAGAAGAAACAAGGCACTAAACCGGCAAATGTCCAGCTAATCTCCAACGTGAAAAGGGTCAGCAAGGAAAGCTCTTGCTAACAGCCCAGAAGCATTGCGACTCTTCTCTGGATGATTTGCCCACCAACACTTCACAACAGCTCAAGCCGGCTGCCCGGAGGAAAAGAGGCTAGGAAAGATCGTAGCAGGCACGGTTGTTGCTGCACGAGAAGTGCCTGCTCCGGAGGCTTCTTGCGAGCAGCGCTAAAAGCACGCGAACATCGCGTTTCTGTGCTTTCCTGAACAGCTTGCGCTGGGACAGTTACAGCCGTGTTTTGCAAGCTGTCCGGGGTTCTGAGGCACTAAAAGTGCGGATGTGTGGCGACTGTCCAAGACGAGAACCGGCTGCTCTGAAAGCCCTTCCTGCTCTTCACGTACGCTTTCTAGCAGCTCTACGGACACACACGCGTCAGCCTCTTCACTGTCCTACACAGCTAGCACGCTGGCAGTTACCGTCAACTTGGAAGCAGCCGCGCAGAAGGCAGTCGCCCTGCAACCGGCGAACAGCGCACATTCGCGGCTACACGCGAGCTGGCCGCACTCGGAGCTTTCGCGGCTCTTCTCTCGCTCTTTCCCGCAGAGCTCCGGCGATGCACAACTCGAACCGCGAAAGCCGCAATGAGCTTTGTGCAAGCTGCGCAGAAGAAACAAGGCACTAAACCGGCAAATGTCCAGCTAATCTCCAACGTGAAAAGGCTCAGCAAGGAAAGCTCTTGCTAACAGCCCAGAAGCATTGCGACGCTTCTCTGGATGATTTGCCCACCAACACTTCACATCAGCTCAAGCCGGCTGCCCGGAGGAAAAGAGGCTAGGAAAGATCGTAGCAGGCACGGTTGTTGCTGCACGAGAAGTGCCTGCTCCGGAGGCTTCTTGCGAGCAGCGCTAAAAGCACGCGAACATCGCGTTTCTGTGCTTTCCTGAACAGCTTGCGCTGGGACAGTTACAGCCGTGTTTTGCAAGCTGTCCGGGGTTCTGAGGCACTAAAAGTGCGGATGTGTGGCGACTGTGCAAGACGAGAACCGGCTGCTCTGAAAGCCCTTCCTGCTCGTCACGTACGCTTTCTAGCAGCTCTACGGACACACACGCGTCAGCCTCTTCACTGTCCTACACAGCTAGCACGCTGGCAGTTACCGTCAACTTGGAAGCAGCCGCGCAGAAGGCAGTCGCCCTGCAACCGGCGAACAGCGCACATTCGCGGCTACACGCGAGCTGGCCGCACTCGGAGCTTTCGCGGCTCTTCTCTCGCTCTTTCCCGCAGAGCTCCGGCGATGCACAACTCGAACCGCGAAAGCCGCAATGAGCTTTGTGCAAGCTGCGCAGAAGAAACAAGGCACTAAACCGGCAAATGTCCAGCTAATCTCCAACGTGAAAAGGGTCAGCAAGGAAAGCTCTTGCTAACAGCCCAGAAGCATTGCGACTCTTCTCTGGATGATTTGCCCACCAACACTTCACAACAGCTCAAGCCGGCTGCCCGGAGGAAAAGAGGCTAGGAAAGATCGTAGCAGGCACGGTTGTTGCTGCACGAGAAGTGCCTGCTCCGGAGGCTTCTTGCGAGCAGCGCTAAAAGCACGCGAACATCGCGTTTCTGTGCTTTCCTGAACAGCTTGCGCTGGGACAGTTACAGCCGTGTTTTGCAAGCTGTCCGGGGTTCTGAGGCACTAAAAGTGCGGATGTGTGGCGACTGTCCAAGACGAGAACCGGCTGCTCTGAAAGCCCTTCCTGCTCTTCACGTACGCTTTCTAGCAGCTCTACGGACACACACGCGTCAGCCTCTTCACTGTCCTACACAGCTAGCACGCTGGCAGTTACCGTCAACTTGGAAGCAGCCGCGCAGAAGGCAGTCGCCCTGCAACCGGCGAACAGCGCACATTCGCGGCTACACGCGAGCTGGCCGCACTCGGAGCTTTCGCGGCTCTTCTCTCGCTCTTTCCCGCAGAGCTCCGGCGATGCACAACTCGAACCGCGAAAGCCGCAATGAGCTTTGTGCAAGCTGCGCAGAAGAAACAAGGCACTAAACCGGCAAATGTCCAGCTAATCTCCAACGTGAAAAGGCTCAGCAAGGAAAGCTCTTGCTAACAGCCCAGAAGCATTGCGACGCTTCTCTGGATGATTTGCCCACCAACACTTCACATCAGCTCAAGCCGGCTGCCCGGAGGAAAAGAGGCTAGGAAAGATCGTAGCAGGCACGGTTGTTGCTGCACGAGAAGTGCCTGCTCCGGAGGCTTCTTGCGAGCAGCGCTAAAAGCACGCGAACATCGCGTTTCTGTGCTTTCCTGAACAGCTTGCGCTGGGACAGTTACAGCCGTGTTTTGCAAGCTGTCCGGGGTTCTGAGGCACTAAAAGTGCGGATGTGTGGCGACTGTGCAAGACGAGAACCGGCTGCTCTGAAAGCCCTTCCTGCTCGTCACGTACGCTTTCTAGCAGCTCTACGGACACACACGCGTCAGCCTCTTCACTGTCCTACACAGCTAGCACGCTGGCAGTTACCGTCAACTTGGAAGCAGCCGCGCAGAAGGCAGTCGCCCTGCAACCGGCGAACAGCGCACATTCGCGGCTACACGCGAGCTGGCCGCACTCGGAGCTTTCGCGGCTCTTCTCTCGCTCTTTCCCGCAGAGCTCCGGCGATGCACAACTCGAACCGCGAAAGCCGCAATGAGCTTTGTGCAAGCTGCGCAGAAGAAACAAGGCACTAAACCGGCAAATGTCCAGCTAATCTCCAACGTGAAAAGGGTCAGCAAGGAAAGCTCTTGCTAACAGCCCAGAAGCATTGCGACGCTTCTCTGGATGATTTGCCCACCAACACTTCACATCAGCTCAAGCCGGCTGCCCGGAGGAAAAGAGGCTAGGAAAGATCGTAGCAGGCACGGTTGTTGCTGCACGAGAAGTGCCTGCTCCGGAGGCTTCTTGCGAGCAGCGCTAAAAGCACGCGAACATCGCGTTTCTGTGCTTTCCTGAACAGCTTGCGCTGGGACAGTTACAGCCGTGTTTTGCAAGCTGTCCGGGGTTCTGAGGCACTAAAAGTGCGGATGTGTGGCGACTGTGCAAGACGAGAACCGGCTGCTCTGAAAGCCCTTCCTGCTCGTCACGTACGCTTTCTAGCAGCTCTACGGACACACACGCGTCAGCCTCTTCACTGTCCTACACAGCTAGCACGCTGGCAGTTACCGTCAACTTGGAAGCAGCCGCGCAGAAGGCAGTCGCCCTGCAACCGGCGAACAGCGCACATTCGCGGCTACACGCGAGCTGGCCGCACTCGGAGCTTTCGCGGCTCTTCTCTCGCTCTTTCCCGCAGAGCTCCGGCGATGCACAACTCGAACCGCGAAAGCCGCAATGAGCTTTGTGCAAGCTGCGCAGAAGAAACAAGGCACTAAACCGGCAAATGTCCAGCTAATCTCCAACGTGAAAAGGGTCAGCAAGGAAAGCTCTTGCTAACAGCCCAGAAGCATTGCGACTCTTCTCTGGATGATTTGCCCACCAACACTTCACAACAGCTCAAGCCGGCTGCCCGGAGGAAAAGAGGCTAGGAAAGATCGTAGCAGGCACGGTTGTTGCTGCACGAGAAGTGCCTGCTCCGGAGGCTTCTTGCGAGCAGCGCTAAAAGCACGCGAACATCGCGTTTCTGTGCTTTCCTGAACAGCTTGCGCTGGGACAGTTACAGCCGTGTTTTGCAAGCTGTCCGGGGTTCTGAGGCACTAAAAGTGCGGATGTGTGGCGACTGTCCAAGACGAGAACCGGCTGCTCTGAAAGCCCTTCCTGCTCTTCACGTACGCTTTCTAGCAGCTCTACGGACACACACGCGTCAGCCTCTTCACTGTCCTACACAGCTAGCACGCTGGCAGTTACCGTCAACTTGGAAGCAGCCGCGCAGAAGGCAGTCGCCCTGCAACCGGCGAACAGCGCACATTCGCGGCTACACGCGAGCTGGCCGCACTCGGAGCTTTCGCGGCTCTTCTCTCGCTCTTTCCCGCAGAGCTCCGGCGATGCACAACTCGAACCGCGAAAGCCGCAATGAGCTTTGTGCAAGCTGCGCAGAAGAAACAAGGCACTAAACCGGCAAATGTCCAGCTAATCTCCAACGTGAAAAGGGTCAGCAAGGAAAGCTCTTGCTAACAGCCCAGAAGCATTGCGACGCTTCTCTGGATGATTTGCCCACCAACACTTCACATCAGCTCAAGCCGGCTGCCCGGAGGAAAAGAGGCTAGGAAAGATCGTAGCAGGCACGGTTGTTGCTGCACGAGAAGTGCCTGCTCCGGAGGCTTCTTGCGAGCAGCGCTAAAAGCACGCGAACATCGCGTTTCTGTGCTTTCCTGAACAGCTTGCGCTGGGACAGTTACAGCCGTGTTTTGCAAGCTGTCCGGGGTTCTGAGGCACTAAAAGTGCGGATGTGTGGCGACTGTGA